>NC_091193.1:24942900-25037900 GCF_040958095.1 Procambarus clarkii
TAGGAGGAGTTCTACTCCTCAAGCCCAGCCCGAGGCCAGGCTTGACTTGTGAAAGTTTGGTCCACCAGGCTGTTGCTTGGAGTGGCCCACATACCCACCACAGCCCGGTTGGTCCGGAACTTCTTTTAAAAAACAGTCTAGTTTTCTCTTGAAGATGTCCATGGTTGTTCCGGCAATATTTCTTATAGTCACTGGGAGGACGTTGAACAGCCGTGGACCTCTGATGTTTATACAGTGTTCTCTGATTGTGCCTATGGCACCTCTGCTCTTCACTGGTTCTATTCTGCATTTTCTTCCATATCGTTCACTTCAGTACGTTGTTATTTTATTGTGTAGATTAGGGACCTAGCCTTCCAGTATTTTCTATATGTATATTATTTGGTATCTCTCTCGAAGGGGAATTGTGTAAAATCCTGGTTTGTGTCTTGGAGAGGCTGCAGGGTCCAATTAAGGTCAGTAGAACTTCTGGTTGCAATTCTTTTACCATGTCATAGCACAGTTGATTAAGGCAGCGTCTGGGATGCTCTCGGACGAAGGTTCGAACCCTAGTCACAGCCCTTGTGGATTTGTTCATTTGATGCATTGTGATTTCTGTGTGTTATGGAGCACTGTCTATTAGCTTTTGAGCAAATAATTATTCAAAGACTTTAAATAACCATTAAGTTGTGACATCTTTTCTGGGCTCCCCGAGCTAACTGGGCTGATATGAATGTAGTAGACCATGGCATCAGTCAATGCACATTGAGTTCTAGGCCTACTTGGGACCACGAGCCAGAACCTGGCCTCCCTCAGAGAGGCATGAGGGGCAATGGCCTATAGAAGCCCCCATGTAGTTGGAAGCATTCTGTGTTTACCATTGACCAGGTCAGGCACCCAGAAAGGTAAGCGCCCCAAATCAAACCTCTATTCTGGTTAAAATATTGCTACCGAAAGTCGAACTAGTGGACAGAGCTCCCTAAATGAAAATGACCAAACGAGCATGACGTCACCACGTCGCTATCTGCGCAACACCCTTCTTCCCAGGAGGAGGAAGGGGAAGCCCCAGACCCCTGTGCCAGCAATCCACCCTCCAGTTCTGAGGTTGATGTGAACTGGCAAGGTTGTGAGCCTCTGGCTCCTGTGTTTCCAGTTCTGTGCCTTGTGGTGTAGTGCTGTCTTGTTGGTGGTGCGCGAGCCAGGAGTTATTTCACAAGTACTCGGGCTGCATGTGCCTAGGGTTCCCTTCCCTAGGTGCCCTGTAAGTACTGCCTTTGGGGCTTGGGGCCACCTTCCACAAGTTACCTTGGGGTCTTCTTCCGCAAGGTCTTTTGCTGCTCGGTCATTGACCGCCCAATGGAGTCATCTGGGGGTGTTTCTTGCACTACTGTTTGCCTCTGGGTAGGGGGTAGTTTTGTCATTGGTTGGGGCACAGGGTACTGTGCAGGTAGTTTTCACTTCTCATAGCAACCGGCTCTGTTCCGCTTGGGTACATTGTCCTATTGCAGGAGTTTTTCTTTTGTTTTTGTTTTCCTGCCTGGTGGGGGTCTGCCTCTTGGTTTTGGTCACACCCATTTATATCTTGGTGGTCCTGCGCTTGGCCCCTGTGAGTATACACGTCCCAGGGGTTCAGCTTCAGCAGTTTAATTGGCAACTTTGGGTACAGGTTAGCAGTACCCTGCCTGGGCTTCCTTTAGCAAGATTACATGACTAAGGGTCCTGGGAAACCCCGCGGGGCTCTTTGATTCAATTGATGCGACCCCTGGGGTCTCCCTCTTGCTTCATGCGAGTTTGAAGGTTGCTCTGTCCCTTGTCTTAGGGTAACACTTACCGGTTGTGCCTCTGTCATGCTGCCTGTTGGGTCGGTGACACCTTCGACCCGGGGTCCTGCGAGTTTTGTTCCTTGTTTGTACTTCAATACACCCAGTCCACTGATCATGACATTCGGGTGCTGGCAGCTTCGGCTTTGCATGCTCGGTTTAGGTTGCTGCAGCATTAGTATATTATAGTAGCTTAGAGTGCCATCCAGTTTATTGTGATTAACCCTCAAACTGCTAGGGGCCCAAATGGAATTCACACCCACAGGCGCAACAAAAAAAAAAAATCCAAAAAATTCTTTCGTCTTATAGAAGTGTTCATTTTTGTTCCCTGATCATGGAAAAAATAACAAAAAAATCATAGGTGGCATATTTTAGCCGCAATAGGGTAGGGAAGTGTGGCAAAAACGGGGTGTTGGCAGAGCCTTCGCCAGACGAGGTCTACTCCGCCCGAGCTGTCAGACGGCAGTTGCCACAACTATATTATTACATAATTATTTCAATGTCTCTGATTTTTTCTTAGTTTTTTGCAGTAATATTATTCCATACAGTGAATTGTGGTATATTTATATAATAAAATGTGTGAACCATCGCTGTACTCAAAATTATGGTGTGCATATTAGTGATTCAATTATTATGTTCATAAAACAATAAACAAATAGTTTTGCTGTTGTTACACTATATACACAGGTTATATATAAGTATCTGCATGTTTTGTTCACCATAACGAACTACTAAGTTGGTCTTGTGAGTCAAAAAGCAATGAGGAGTGACCGCCAAACACCTGCCAGCCACTCACTGCCACTCCCTCCCTCAACACCACCTCACTTGCCCTCATTCTCCTCCCACAATACTGTTTTTGCATTTATTCACTATACACAGACGTTATATATACATATTTACATGTTTTGTTCACCATAACTGTACATCTAAGCTTGTATGGTGAGTAAAGGCACAAAGACGTAGCTACTCACACAGTCAGCTGATCGGCGGCCGCCCTCAAGGCCAGACGCACTAATATTTCTCCTCCAACAATATTGTTTGTGGTGTTATTACGCTATATACACACATTATATATAAGTATCTACCTGTTTTATTCACCATACCTGTACAAATAAGCTGGTATGGTGCCCAAAGACCACATCATCAGTAAACAACATGCCAAGTCGTGCAGACGACGCTCCTCCCTCACCAAAATGGCGGTTCCCAACCTACTCCTCTCACTTATCTCACACCATACACACACGTTATATATAAGTATCTACATTTGTGTTCACCATAGCGAACCACTAAGCTGGTATGGTGAGTGCAGTCAATATAAGGTGGCCACACACAGTCAGAAGACGACGCCACAACCCTCCCTTCACAGCCTTACTCCTCCCTCCATGGAGCACAGCGCTAAATATCACCACAATCCTGCTATTATCAGAATCCTGGTCAGATTTATCACAGTCAGGGGGCTTCAGTAATACTATCACTGCTAAATAACAGCAGTATCATATATATTATGGCATTTGTAGGCGATGCTGTGGTCACAAGCTGAACAGCGGTGCTGTGAGCTCGTGCTGCGTGCGCCAGCCTTGGTGGCTTGCTCAATACTGATGCTCTAACACCCAAGAATGTTGGCCTGGATTTTTTTTCTAGGTGGCATCTGGCAACTATCAGTTGTGGCTGTACTATAGCTGCCCCTATCCCAGGCGGGGCATTTAAATTACAGCGCTAGACATGAAATCCTATATATATGATGTGCGTGGTTTCGGTTTTGTCACTGATATCATATATATATGATTTGCGCGGTTTAAGGGTTAATTAAGGAGATACTGAGTGCATATATATACAGTATATATATTATATAAAATTTTTATGTGTATTTTATTTTATGACCTGGTGAAATCACATTACTAATTCTGAAATCATATTACTAATTCTTGTATGATACGTTCTGATGAGGCACCCTGGTTGAATGCATTAAGAGACAGGGCTTATTTTAATTATCCCCTAGACAACGTATATTATTGTCCCTGTAGTTCAATGAGCGGTGTGGACCAGACGTAAGAGAGCCGACACGCGAGACGTGAAGCGAAAAGACACCACATCCCGCAGGATCGGCACAACAAGCTCCAGCAGGGCAGAACGACGCACGCGCCGCAGATTAATGTACGACAAGAACTACTTAAGACGTGTAGACGGAAAACCAACACAAAAGTAAAGTCCGTAGCCAGGGCCATAATACCCAGCTCCTCCCATCTTAATGAAAATGAACTGTAGGGGGCAGGAGAACTGAATGGAAATTGACATCCACATGCAGACATTGCAACACAGCAGCTAGTAGTGTGATACAAGAAGATGAAAGAACTCAGTTCTAGAACTGAACACAGGTCAGTTCAAAATCAGGGAACTGAACCTGTATATAGTCCAGCCTAGCACTATCAGTAGTACAGCCAACACGCACATACTAATATACACAAGAATGTGTAGCATAGAGGTAGGAAATACGTGAATATGCAATGAAAGGATATTTGAACCTTAAATATGGTTCAAATACCGGTAGCTAGGGACAAGAGAGTATAATCAATATGATGAACTAATATAACCTAGGCAGCAAATGGTATCTTAACATACAAGATCAAAAATATATATACAGAGAGATTCCAATGTATATACAGTACAAGGGTGCCGCCAGGCACTGAATATCGGTCAATGAATGAGTGTCCAAAGTCAAGAAAAGATTCAGTCACTGAAAGAGTAAATAAAAAATCATCAAAATTCGGGGCTATGCCCTACAGTGTAATCAATAACAATATATATGGACAAATTAAGGTTACAGAAAAATGCATGCAAATTGACCAATCAATGTACCACAAACAATACCCAACACTCATCCAAAAATCGAAAACCAGTACCTGGCTGACGGTGTCGCCAGACCATATAATTCCCCCCTGTAGAGCGTAGGCACTATAGTGGAATTACACAGCTTAACCTTGAGATATTCTGGGAGCACTGCTAGTGGACTATGTCCTAAGATGCTTATGCAGTAGGATAAGAATAGGCGTAGAGTAGAGGTGGAGGTGGTGTCATTCCGAGCCACCCTACACCCGTACTCAGAGAAAAGAACTAGGAATTTTCCCTTAATAGAAAATCTAGAACTCCCCAATATCTAACACCCTAGGACATAATCCACTTGCAATGCTCCCAGAATATTACATGGCTACAGAATATTACACAGCTAATTTGAGTCGAGCCACTATAGTGCCAACGCTCTACAGAAGGGATTTCGGTGATATGACTGAAGAGAGAAAAGCAGCTAGTGCAGCGTATTACCCGTGAGAAAGGTCGCGTAATACCAACACATGTTTACACCGTTTATAAACAAGATGATCTCCCTCAGGCCATGCTCAGGACGCATGAGGTCCAAGCTAGCTCCACCCTTCTTTCAGGGAGGGTAGCCGACAATGTTTATTTAGCTATTATTGTTGTTATTGCTTAGACAGAGTACGGAAAAGATGTGAGTATAAAATAATTAAATATAGTTTTGAAAGATGACAAGTAGTACGGAAGAGGACCAACGAGGCCTAGAAAGGACAGGAGGTAAGCCTTACTGGAAATCGACAGATGTTCCAATAATATGTTAATTATCAAAGTGCTTCTCGAACCTTTGAGACCCTCGATAATCGAGAACAAAATCACAGAGGCGCATATGGGCCCATTGGCATACATGACCAGGGGTCATGCAGGATCACGAGACGATTCTTACACGATTGTGACATGATGTAGAAGAATACATGTTTTGTTATTCGGTTGCAGCTTTTCGCTGTTCTCTGCGTGTCTTGGACTCTGGGGCTGTGGACGCTTTTTGGTTTGCGCGGTTTCCCTTACTTCCCTACTTCCTGTTCTAGGGTTCGGGGTCTCCCGGGTCATTGGCAAGGTCCTTTCTTTTAGTCTATGGTCTTGTTTTATGTTAGGTCGCGTGGCATCTGCCTCTCGATCCTTCCCTCTTTTCCTTATCTGTGGTAAGGTAGCGCCAGGGAGCCGACGGGGCTTCCCCCCAGAAAACCAGTGTTGAATGTAATGAAATACCATTTTCTGGGTGAGTCCTGGAGGCTCCCCGGAATCCCTCCCTCCCTCCAGTCGGCGGTGTTTTTCTCGCTTTTTGACATCCAGCCTAAGAACTGAAGGTTGGGTTGCCAGCGGGTGGGTCTGGGGCTCCCCCTTTCCCCTCCCGGGGAGGGGGGGAGGGTGCGCAGAAAGCGGCGCAGCGACATGATGACGTCATACGCAGAAAGTGGCGCAGCGACATGATGACGTCATACTACTTGAGTAGCATGACAATCGACTTCAGAATGGTCCAGGACGGACTGAAATGTCATCGTCCCTTCACCTTTTAGTGTGTGGCCTAGTCAACACATCATGCTAGTTTGCTAATTTTCATTTGGGGAGTTCTGTCAACTTGTTTGGCCTTCGGTCGCAATAGTTTTACCAGAATAGGGGTTTGTTTTGGGGCGCCTACCTTTCTGGGTGTCTGTCCCGGTCTATGGAAGACAGAATGCTCCCAACTACAGGGGGGTCTCTATAGGTCATTACTCCTCGTGCCTCTCTACAGGGGGGGCTAGGTTCTAGCTCGTGGTCCCCAGTAGGCAAGAACTCCATGCATTGACTGATGCCAGAAAGATACACATATCCATTCAGCCTGGATAGCTCCGGGGAGCCTCCAGGACTCGCCCAGAAAATGGCGTTTTATTATATTCAATGCTGGTTCTTTGTGAGTTGAGTTGAGCTGTCAGGTGTGATAGGAACTTGAGCAGTTACTCAGGGATTACTAATTACCCATAAGCTGTTGTCTGACTTCGTTGACTTGTTTTGATTGTGTGATTGTAAGTGTTGACAGAGCGTCATTAGCATAGTTTACCTTGTTTGATGTGACTGTCTTTGTGTGACAGAATAATGTAATTGGATTTGCTAAGTAGCATAATGTGATTATTAGATTAAGTGTCATCGGTCTGTTTTTGTGTATTAACGTAATTAATTGAGTGTCACATGGAAGACTGGTCTCGGTGACAGGTCTGTCTGTTGTTAATTTATTGTGTTATTGTCATTGCTTGCAACAGTCATGATGAGCTTCGATTTGCGTCTTGAGTGGTTGCCACTTTGTGAAGTGTAGTTAATGTTAGTTAGACCGCAAGTAGTCTAAACCAGAAGCGCGTTCTTCCGGTATGCCTAACTTTGAAAAGCGCCACGATGGACATTAAGGTAACGTTAAACTATTCTTGCCATGTATTGCGAATATTAAGTTTTATAAATTGTTATTTGTTGAACTACAAATGCCTTCATGTTCACACCTTCTAAGACCCCTTATACCTTATACCGACTCTGCCATTGGCCTTGAAAGTGACACTTCATGTTGCTCTGAATACTTGGACTCGAACTAATATCATGGCCACACACACACTAAATATATAAGTACAGTACAACCTCGATTCAACGTACCCCGATTCAACGAATCTCTGGCTAGTTCGCACACTTTTCAGGCCGGATTTACTCAGGCCGGGGGATGTTCGGATTTGCTTACGACGTCAAGACAGAGCTCACAGACTGGTGGAAAACTTTCACATTCTATCACAGATTACAATAATTAATTCCTTCATATGACAAGTTCGATCACACAAGTGGACCGCACAAGTGGTCCACAAGTGGTCCACAAGCTTACGATGTTGGGACAGAGTTCACAGTGGTAGAAAACTTTACCATACCATCACAGATTACAATTAATAATTCCTTCATATGACAAGTTGGATCACACAAATGGACCACACAAGTGGACCACAAGTGGTCCACAAGCTTACGATGTTGGGACAGAGTTCACAGAGTGGTGGAAAACTGTTTCATTCTATCGCAGATTACAATTAATAATTCCTTCATAAGACAAGTTGGATCACACAAGTGGACCACGCAACAAGTGAATCATATGAACCAAACACCAGCCAGAATGGTCCACAAGAAGTGACGCATATGAACCAAACACCAGCCAGAATGGTCCACAAGAAGTGACGCATATTAACCAAACACCAGCCAGAGTCGTCCACACAAGTGAACGACTGAGTTTCAATGATTTTCGTTCACCGATTTGTGGCACACGTATCTTTGTAAATTAATTTAATGGCTGAAGCGTGAATAGCTAGCTAATATGTTGAAATCTTCTTATATACATTTTCTGTGATGAAACAAGACGAGTGAGGGTGGACAGATAAGGGAATACTGTGCAGTAAACCTCACTTTACAGTGAGGTTTCACTCACTTTCGTCTGTGTTGTCATAGTTCAGTGACCCATGGCTTTGAACGTTTCACATTAATAAATAATTTCTAAAACTGGTGTTTTAATAACTCTTTATTATCCTAATTAAACTAAACTAAATGAAACCAAAAATATACTGTAATAAGATAGATATCTCCTATTTGCGAAATTATTCACATTATTGGCAGCACAACTCCAGCACGAGTGGACAGGTCTAATCCCTGTCCATACAACACCATGCTTGTTGTGTTCGATTTCGTCGCCACAGTTCAGCGATCTACGGCTTTGAAATAATAAAATTAATAAATCAGTTCCAAAGTATTTTTTATAGCTTTTATTATCGTAATAATGTTGCTAAACTAAATATGTAACCCAAAAATATATAATTTGATGTAAATTGAATATTTGAGAGAAATATATGTTACTGGAAATCGAACACAACACCAGGCAGTGTTTTGTTCGATTTCGTCGCCACAGTTCAGTGACCTACGACTTCGAAATAATAAAATTAATAAATCAGTTCCAAAATAAGTATTTTTTATAGCTCTTATTATCGTAATAATGTTGCTAAACTAAATATATAACCCAAAAATATATAATTTGATTTAAATCGAATATTTAAGAGAAATTTATGTTACTGGATCAGGCTTAAACACCAGCCTACTGAAGGGTGTACGTATAGACTTAGTCTGCGTTCGTACAGTATGCACCCAGTGCCCTTAGCTTTGTCTGCGATTGACGTACAGTATTTATCCGCCGGTGGAAGAATAATCGTGGAATTGACCATTTTTTTACTACAGCTCTTTGGTTATAAAACAAAATGTCTCAGGGGCTTACTAATAGTGCCTTATTAATGCCAAAAATAAAGCAATATTTTGCAAGAACTAGTAGCAGAAAATCAACCAGCACGAGAACAGCCGTACCCAACACGAGAACAGCTGTACCCTGCACGAGAACAGCCGTACCCAGCACGAGAACAGCCGCACCCAGCACGAGAACATCCGTACCCAGCACGAGAACAGCCGTACCCAGCAGGAGAACAGCTGTACCAAGCACGAGAACAGCCGAACAGCCGTACCCAGCACGAGCACAGTTGTACCCAGCACTGGTACAACAGCTGTACCCAGCACAAGCACAGTTGTACCCAGCACTGGTACAGCAGCCAGCACCAGCTCAGAAGCAGCTGAACCCACAGCAGCAGCGAGCACCAGCAAAGCTGATGCAAACATCTAAAAACATCGTGTGCAACATGAACAGTTAGAACAAGTGTTAAATTTAAGTGTGTACACAGTGTTAAAATTAAAGTTGCAGTAATTTTAGTGTACAATAGTTTTCATAAACTGTATTGTAGTACTCAACATACAGCAGAACTACTTTTAATCAACACAGTGCTAACGGCATAATGCACTGCAGTACATATTTACTGTAGAGCATTCACAACTTCATGAAACTTCAAGATGGACATAACTTCAACAATAAGGTAAATTTATGAATTACAGTATTTTTTAGTAGAGAAGTAATATATAGGTACAGTATGTAATATGATAATGCATTTTTATTGTGTACAAGAAAAAAAAACACACTGACACAAACGCCTCCTGAAGGTCACCTCTTGCAACGAATCCAACGCTCCAACGAACTGGGGTTGGTCCCATATAGTACGTTGAATCGAGTTTGTACTGTATTTGGTGAGAGACACCAACGAGCTACTTTGACAACTACCCTCTGTAGTTACGGAAGCTCCACAACCCAGTGGATAGGGAGTGAGAAGGATTTGGACTCCTGCAGTTGCTCTATGCATCCCTGTGCAGTCTTAAAGTAATCAGCTGTCATTACATCATTTGTTTTGTTGCTAGTGCAGTCCTTTCTGACTGGGGTCACTTATATTAATATAGTTATCTCATTCACTATAGAGGATAACCATCACATCTGGTGCCTAATGTGGGGCTGGGAAATTATAATTGATAGTACCACGTGGCGCACGTCTGGCCATTTAATACTTGTAATCTGTTCACCTCATAGAGGATAATCTCACATGCTACCACAACTGTGAATACCTAACTGCCTTTGTCTGGTTATGACTGACTGACCTGTAATTATGACCTGACTTTGACTTGTGACTGAATGCCTGACTGACTGTGACTTGACCATGGGTGCCACTGACTGACTGCAACTGTGACTAGCTCTGATCACATGCTGCATAACAGAAGCAGTGATATCTGTGAAGGGAAAAGGTAACTGCTGGCTTAGTGAAGGCAAGGTTGTCACAACAAACACAATACTGGCCTCCAGTTTAACGCGTACCATACTCTGTAAACTCAATACTGTATTCCGGATTTAACGGCCAATGACTCGGTAAATAAGGTGCCTGTTAACAATCTAAAGATGGGAAGTTAGAGCCGGCGGAACAGTAAATAAGAGGTCCTTAAATCGAGTGGATACCGGGTGGATCATGAATTCCATGCTTTCTCTGCCTCTGTAAGGGGAGGCCAGGTTTTGGCCTCTTGTCTCCAGTAGACAATTAAGGACTTGCAAAGACTGATGTGACTTACATGTGTGATGCTATCTCAGTATGGCTAGCTACAAGAAATCAATGTTTGGGCCCTTACAGAAAGGACAATAGTTTAGAAATCCAGATTTTACATATATCCAAAATGTTTTGATCAAGATTTTGGAGGTGTCACTGTACTCAAAATGTATATTGATTAATTCATCTGTACTTTTAAGTAATTCAATATACATGCCTTAAACTTGTCTGCAATTTCTTGCTTTAATTGTGCTACATCTGAGTCTGGAGTGGATGTTGTCATTTTAGTTCTTTTGTCGAGCCTTTCTTCCAGGTCGGTTACCTGTGCTCGTAGTTTTTTATTTTCCCTTTCTAGTCCTAGTTTTTCACTCTCGAGTCTTTCTCTTCTACCCCATTCAGCAGCATTTTCTTCCTGCAATCTTTCCAATTCTGCTCTTAAGTCTGCTAATCTGTAAAATGGAATAAATTGCAAAAAATATTTTAAGGCATTGAATTATTAATTTGGGAGACTGATTACTATGCTATTTAATTTTACAGTTAAAGTGATGTGAGTGATGATTTGCAACAAATCTTGAACAGCATATCATTAATGTAATGGCACAGTGGTTGTTTTGTTTTTATAAACAAATAAAAGCAAGTTGCATGAGAATAAAAAATGGGAATATGGAATACAATTTAACCATGGCTATAAAGAATGGCATATGTTACTGTATTACTACTGTGTGCATGTGTGTTACATAAATCAATGAATGACCTCAATATAATACTGTAACTAAAATGTCCATGGGGCATGGATGTTCCCACCTAGCCTCAATACAGTTCCGTATATAACTGAAATATCCTTGAGTGGATGATTACATGTGACCTCAATTCAACATGTAATTAGATATGTATACTTGGGGCATTGATGCTCTCACCTGTAGGCCATATTTCCCTAAAGGCCTGATTTTCAAACTTTCCTAGTTGGAGCACTAGGAAAGCTTTGTTCCATTATATTTTAATGTCAATATATTTTTTCATTAAAAGGTGGCGCTTTCACTATACACAGGGTTACTCTACCTGCGGTCTATACATTCTCTTGATGATGCTTCATCTAGCATTTCAAGCTGCAAACACTGTACTTCCTTCTGATGTTGAGTGCGTAGAGACACCAGCTCTTTTACTGCTTCCTGACGAGAAGCTCGAACGTCATCTAACCTTGACCGTAGTTCATTGGCCTCCGACTGCCATTTAGAACACTCGCGATGCAGTACAAGCTTTTCACTGTTAAAAAGTAACATGATAAAAATTCCTAATGATAAAACCAATATAATAAAAATCTGGCAGTAAAACAGAAAATAAGATGCTACAAGAAAAAATCAGTTTACCTAAAAACAAAATGAAAAGAAACATAATCCAATCTCTGTGGTGGATGTATATTTATAGCCATGCTAACTTAGGATGATGAATGTGATAGTACTGCTTTCTTCTTTCTCACGTGGTGAATAGTTCCTTGATATATGGCTGTCATACTATTTCACTTAAAAAACACCAGTGCGGAATGTAACGAAACGCCTTTTTCTGGGTTGAGTTGCGGAGGCTCCCTGAAGCTGACCGACTGATATTCGCTATATTAGTCTAGAGCATCAGTTACTTGGAGTTCTTGCCTACTGGAAACGATGAGCCAGAACCTGGTTCTTTCACAGAGGTGCAGAGAGCAATGGCTTATGAACACCCTACTTTCTGAGAGTAAAGCCATGTCTGCCATCAACCGGAGGTATCGCCCAGAAAGGTAGGTGACACATTACAAACCCCTACTGGTAAAACCCTGCAACCCAAAACCGAACAGAGCCCAAGAATTCCCCACCCCCCCCCAAGAGAAAACAACAAACAAGCAAATGTCTTAGCATGCCCGTTCATTAGCGACCCCCCCTCTATCTGGAAAGAGTAGGGAGTGCTCCACCCAGGTGGTCCAGGCGCTGACACCGGCAGTTCGTAGACTGATAACAAACCACCAGCCTCAGGGAGGAAGGGTGTCAGAAAGCCTCTGGTGCTCAACCCACAACAGTGGCCCCCCTCCCCCTCAGAGAGGCGCAGGGACCAATGGCCTATGAAAATCTCATGTATAAAAATAATCATGTCTGCCATTGGCCGGAGTTGAGCACCCAGAAAGGTAGGTGCATCAAAACAGATCCGTCCTGGCAGCAAAACTACAACCTGACACCAATACATTCAATGCTGGTTTTCTGAGGGGAGCCCTGTAGGCTCCCTGAAGGGAGGGAATACCTGCAGATAAGTAAAAAACCAGTATTGAATGTAATGAAATGCCATTTATTTGGGTAGAGCCCCAAAGGCTCCCTGGGGGCTATTGGACTGATATTAGCTAATATTAGTACGGGGCTTCAGTCATATGGAGTTGTCAAGCCTACCGGGGACCACTAGCCAGACCATGCCCCCCCCCCCTCAGAGAGGTTCAGGGACCAATGGCATATGAAAATCTCATGTATAAAAATAATTATGTCTGCCATTGACCAGAGTTGAGCTCCTAGAAAGGTAGGTGCTTCAAAACAGACCCGTGCTGGTAGCAAAACTACAAACTGACACCAAACAGAGGCGAGAAACTCCCTTAACTCTTTACAGTTTCGCACTCCGTTAACGCTGCTGGCGTTAGAAATTTTTCTCTCGAGTCCGAGCTGGTAACACGAGCGGCGTCCACATTTTGAAATATTTGTTAAAAATTTTAATTTTATCCGATTAATTTGGGAGTGGTTTTAAGGAGCGGCTTTAGATTGTGCACAATTTGATACCTAAATGAAAACACGAACATATAACACGAAAATTGATGTCAGAGCACTGGAAAGATATAAATAATTTTGTGATGATGAGCATCCAAAATTAAAATATTTGTTAAAATTCCATTTATTGTGCTATTATTATGGGACTAACTTTAAAATGCACCCCTTTAGATTGCGAACAATTTGATACCAAAACAAGCAACGTAACACGAAAATTGATGTTATCAAACTGAATGAGTATACTGTACACCTAAGGTTGCGGGTGTGATAATTGGTGCTCGTTCATGGTTAGCCTCTTTGAGGGGGCCAGGTTCTGGCTCTGGTCCCCGGTAGGCTTAGAACTCCTTCGATTGACTGTTGCCACGGTCAAATATATACACATCAGCCTGGTATAGCTCTGTGGGAGCCGAAAGGGCTCTCCACAGAAAATCCCAGGTTTTCCAGGATAATATGGCTAAACCAAGAGAGAAGACTTTTGACTAGAATTCAGAAGAATTCAGATAAGAATTGACTAGAATAAAACAACTTCTGGAAACTAGTTAAAGTCAAAAGAATATTTTTTGTTTCCAGAACAACTTTTTTCTTGCGCCCCATGGCAGATGGGGGTTTTAATGGATCAGCATTTAACAGTTGCACCGTTCAATGGTACTTGCATCATTCAAGGGTACTTGCATCGTTCAAGGGTACTTGCATCGTTCAAGGGTACTTGCATCGTTCAAGGGTACTTGCATCATTCAAGGGTACTTGCATCGTTCAAGGGTACTTGCATCGTTCAAGGGTACTTGCATCGTTCAAGGGTACTTGCATCGTTCAAGGGTACTTGCATCGTTCAAGGGTACTTGCATCGTTCAAGGGTACTTGCATCGTTCAAGGGTACTTGCATCGTTCAAGGGTACTTGCATCGTTCAAGGGTACTTGCATCGTTCAAGGGTACTTGCATCGTTCAAGGGTACTTGCATCGTTCAAGGGTACTTGCATCCTTCAAGGGTACTTGCATCCTTCAAGGGTACTTGCATCGTTCAAGGGTACTTGCATCGTTCAAGGGTACTTGCATCGTTCAAGGGTACTTGCATCGTTCAAGGGTACTTGCATCGTTCAAGGGTACTTGCATCGTTCAAGGGTACTTGCATCGTTCAAGGGTACTTGCATCGTTCAAGGGTACTTGCATGTTTCAAGGGTACTTGCATCGTTCAAGGGTACTAGCATCGTTCAAGGGTACTTGCACCGTTCAAGGGCACAGCTCCAGAAGTAATAAAGAATTAAAAAAAAAATCATTAATGGGCAGACTTTTTCCTTATTTTTTGAGTCTTATTTCATTTTCATATTAATCACATTTACTCCATATTTATCATTTTAATTTGTTTTCATTTTTGTCTCAGACCAACCTAGCACATCAAACTTTCCTTCCTAAAAAGTTTTCCCCAATTCCAGTTTCTTTGGTTATATTAAGTGTTATTTAAGTCCATGTTTTCATCAGTCTTGTACAGTAATAATACCTATAACATTTCATGCAGCCTAGAAGTTAGTTTTCCTTATACGGTATTGCAATCAATACCTGCCCAAATCTAAATTTTTTAATTAAAATGTTCACAGCAGTGTAACCTGCCTCCTCTTATCCCCATCACGTTATTTGCTGCTCTTAGACCTTTACTAGTAAAATTCATATAACAAAACAAAAATCCTTCAGTCACAGACCATCACTTTGTCAAAACACAAAGGTGACCCCTTTGTGCTTTGTGCCTACTGTAAGAACACAGTATACATTATAATAATATACTATATGGACACTTTTGAACTCATTTCACTCCAGTCAACCATGTCTACTTTTACCTTTGGGCTTTGACAAGGTGACGATCTGTGACTGAAGGATTTTTGCGAAGAAAAAATGTGCCACTGTGCAAATTTTAATTGTCGTTTGCCTTTCCATTGGAGACTTTTGGTGCCGTGGAGAGGAGGGACCTGCTGCATGGGTGACAGCTTCTCCCCTGTATCAACCTACCCTGGCTTTGTGCCCTGGAGAGGCAACTTCAGACCGACAACCAGAGCGCAACTCTATAGTCTCCTGAGACTGATGGATGCCTACTACTACACATGGAAAAGTCACATATGTTATATTAAAAAAAAGCATTGAATGTAATGAAATGCCATTTTCTGGGAAGAGCCCCGGAGGCTTCTTGGTTATCTTGAGGCTATCTTGAGATGATTTCGGGGCTTAGCATCCCTGAGGCCCGGTCCTCGAACAGGCCTCCTTTTTGTTACACAACCCCAGGAAGCAGCCCGTAGCAGCTGTCTAACTTCCAGGTACCTATTTACTGCTAGGTAACAGGGGCATCAGGGTGAAAAGAAACATTTTACTCATTTGTCTTTGCCTCCACCAGGGATCGAACCTGGAACCTCAGGACTACGAATCCGAAGTGCTGTCCACCCAGCTGTCAGGCTTCCTGGAGCTATCGGACTGATATTAGCTATATTAGTCTGGGGCTTCAGTCTCATGGAGTTTGAGCTACCGGGGACCATGAGCTAGAATCTGGTTCCCTCAGAGAGGCATAGCGAGCAATGGCCTATGAAACTCCCGCGTATGAAAGAAATCACATCTGCCATCGACTGGGGGTTAGACACCCAGACAGGAAGGCACCCCAAAACAGACCCCAAATTGTAGGAAAATTGCAACTGGAGATCAAACAAAGGCTAAAAACTTCCCCCAAAGAAAACAAGATAACGAGCAACTCATCACACCGCGTGCCGCTCATTTGCATCAAACATCCACCCCTCCCCCACTTCTCCTCAGTCCACAGAGCCAGCAGCCAGACTGCTATTTCGGAGATTGACATAAGGAACAAAAACCGCCGACTGGAGGGAGGGAGGGTGCCAGGGAGCCTCTGGGGCTCTACCCAGAAAATGACGTTTCATTACATTCAACGCTGATTTTCTGTGGGGAAGCCCCGTCGGCTCCCTGTGCTAGCTACCCAAAGAGCAGGAAAAAGAGGGACTTACCCGGGAGGTGGTTGCATCTCGGGACTCAAAGATGAGACAACTGGCTGCAAATGCCGACTCAAGGTGACACAAGAGTGCAAAGGGCCCAGCACCTTAACAAGTTATTGGGCAGCCAGGACCCTGTTCTGGCTGCATGCTCCCCGACCCGACCCCCAAAAGCAGAAGCCAACAAAAACAAAGCCTTCTGAAAGCAGTCATTCACCGACGGGGCCACCACAAACCGAGGAGAGGAGAGAAAGGAGAGCACCTGGTCCAAAAACCAGGTTGGCTCGGGTGGTCTATGAGCAGGCCGGAGGTGGCAAAATGCACGAGAAAGCTTACGAAATGGAGCAGAAGTAACATTCACCCCAAACGCAAGCTGGAGCAGCTCCACCAGCCTCGCAGTATACGAGGCAACAATATTTGGCATAAGATAGCTGTCTTGAAAAAGTCAAGAAAGAAAAGATAACCTAACACGAGCACACGGACCGTCATCGAGGACAACCTACGCAGGGAAAGGAAGTGGCGAAAAGACCGCTAAGAGACTTCATACTGCCACTGAGAAGAAGACCGCAGGTGGGACACCATTAGAGAAGCCATCTGATCACCATAAAAATGGTGATGCACCTGCATCAGAAACTCCAGATGCGAAGCGCAGAAGTGTGGAGTGAACCAGCAAGGTAGTTGACCGGCCCGATCTGCTGAAAGAGGCGGAGCCGCGGAAAACGCCCCAGGTTTGTACACCGAATAAGCAGCGCCTGAAACCAAGGCAGGGCCGTCCACCAGGGAGGCCAGACAGAGAACCTGTGCTCATTAGGACTCGAGCCGTGCCAGAACCCAAAGCAACAGCTGAACCGGTGGGAAGAGTTACAGGTAACCCCACCTTGACCAGTCCTGGCGAAAAGTGTCTACCGCGACGGACTCACAGTTGTGGAAGGGCACCAAATAGACAGGGAACGCCGCGCCCATGCCGGCGCGAAGAGGTATATATCCGGGGCCCAAATGGCCTGCAGAGCCAACTGATGGAGTCGGCGTCGACCATCCATTCCATGGACAGGGGAATGAATTGTGACAGGCCGTCCACCAGGACGTTGGATACGCCCCTGATATGAACTGCACGGAGAGCTAAACCCAAAAAACTCAGCAGAAGAGCCACTTGAAGCAAAGAGCCCCAAAGTGCCAAGGACCGCAGGCCCCCCTGCGGTTCAGGCAATGAACCACTGGAGCACAGTCCGAATATAGCCGAATCGTAGAGCCTTGAGAGAACCAAATCCGAAACAGCACAAGCCACACCACTGCGAACTCCCATACCGTGCTGTGAGTCCAACGGAAGGACTGAGCCCACTGCCCCTGGCCGGCCTGGTGAGCACTAGTCGCAAAGCTCCAGCCGAGAGAGGCGGCATCCATGAACACATCGAGGCAGGGCTCCGGGAGGCATCAAGGCACTGAACCCCAAAAAGCAAGCCTGAAGAGGAAGCTGGAGATGCAAATCTAAGAGTCAGAGCCCAAGCAGAATCAACAGAAAGAGCGAGGATGGCTTGTCGACATGTGAGGCGAGAAGCATAAAACAGAGAGACAGCCTCCCGGAGAATAGGTGCATACAGCTTGAGCAATGCCGCTGATGCCTTAGCCACAGAAGTCAACACGGCAGACAAAGGCCCGGCATGCAATGCCTCCACATCCTCCACAAGCTGGTCCGAAGATAGCTCGCAAAGGGAAAAGAAGTGGAGAACCGAGGCCAAATGGCCGCGAGTACAAAGATCCTCTGCATCCAGAGCAGCCGAGAGGGAGGGGACCAAGATGTGCAACTGGAGCAAGCCAACCTCATAAGGAAGCACAGGGGTGTAAAGACATGCATAAAGGTGCTCAAAGGAAACACCGTAGTGAGCTCTCACCACTCAAGTATGCGGGTATGACAGAACGCGTGCCACGCCCGAAGTGAAAAGGAAGGGCTGTCCACAAGCCAGGAAGACACTGGAACCTCATAATGCTCCCAATACGGAGAAGAAGACCCGAACTGAAAATAAATAGTATCCATCACAGAGACAAAATCCAAGTCTCGCAGGAGACAGGCACTTAGGGCCTCCCAAACATCCGCAGGGGAAATCCAAGAGGTCGATAACCTCCGGAAGGATGACGCAGCAGAACCAAAGGGAACCCGGAAACGAACAAGAGGGGGAGCTGAACCCATATTAAATTTGTACAAGGAAGGGGGATGCGAAGACCCCAAACCTCGCAACAAGACCCTGCCCCGAGGGCATCAAAGCCCAGGCATGATAAAAAAGGATAAAAAAGGAGCCCAAGTGCCCCAGGCCGCCTCCAGCTCAGCCTCGGAATCCTCCAAACCAGGTTCCGGGGCAGAGCTGTCCCCCAATATCCTCCAACCTTGAAGAAAAAGCAGAGTCCAAGGGAAAGGCATCAAAGAAGGGAAGGACCCAGAAGACTCGATGGGAAGAACCGGCTCAAATAACCCTGTCTCTGCATCGAATGGGGCAACCCCTGAGCCGCCTTAGTCTAAGGCCCAGTCTAAAGCCCAAGCTACTCCAGTTAAACCCTGCCCCGAATCTGAAGCCCTCTGATGTTTGGGAGCCGGCAGCAGGGGGAGGAGAGGATAAGGGTGAACCATACCAACAAGGAAAGGACGAAGGGGTGCAGACTGAATCAAGGTTGAAACGATCAACACCCCCAAGTCCAGGTCCCTAAAACCAAACCGGTGCAGCCCCAGGGCATTCGAGCGGGCAACCAACCAAGTACCCTGTGCAACCACCCCCCTCCTTGGGAGGGGGGTGGTTGCAGACAGGGTACACTTGGGTTGCAGACACTGGCGTGACAACGTGGTGACATCATGCTCGTTTGCAAATTTTCGTTGGAGAGTTGAGTTCTGTCCACTCATTCGGCTTTTGGTAGCAATATTTTTACCAGAATAGGGGTTTGTTTTGGGGCGCCTATCTTCCTGGGTGCCAGACCCGGTCCATGGCAGACACAGAATGCTCCCAACCACACGGAGGTGTCTATAGGCCATTACTCCTAGTCTCACCACTCTGACCGCTCCTCATGCCTCTCAAGGGGGGGCAAGGTTCTGGCTCGTGGTTCCCAGTAGGCAGGAACTCCATGCACTTTGACTGATGCCAGGAAGCTAATAGTTACATATCAGCCTGGATAGCTCCGAGGAGCCGACGGGGCTCCCCCCAGAAATATTATTTTCTGGAACTTATGCAAAGTAATGGTATAATACAACAGATTATATAGCTTCTGTTTTATGCATACCATAGACACAAGCTTATCAGAAAAAAATAAGAAATACTCACTCTCTTTCAGCTTGTATGGTCTTGGTAGCCTCATCTAATCGTAATTTGAGCATCGTAACTTGCTGCTCCAGACTCTCTTGTTCAGGGGTAATGCCCATGTCATCTATCACTGATCCCCCACCACCATTTAAGCCACCATTAGCACCACTGTTCGTCCTCCATGCCCTCCTACCATCTCGAGCACTAACTCCATTATTGGAGCGTACAGATTCTTCATAGCCCCCTTCACTACATTCACTTCCTCCACAAACTTCACTCATGGGGTCTGACACAGCTGATATTCTAGGATTAATATGGCAAGTATCTGGTAGAGGGTCTGACATGGCAGACATTCTATGGGATGGGGACGGCTGGCTGCTGCTATTACTGCTTCCACCAATTGTAACTGTACTGTCTCGAAATGCATGTTCTTGTTGCTGCTGGTTGTGGATCATTTTTTCTTCAATGTCATTTTCTCTTTGAGGATGATGGCAATTTTCAGAGACCTCTTTAACAGCACTATCTTTTAAGTACTCGTCGCATATCAAGTCTTTCACTTCACGACCAGCACGGCACTTTTCACTTAGACGAGTGGCTTCACTGGGTTTGTGTGCATAAACAGACACATTTTCCACTCCACTTTGCACTAATGTCTCACTAACGTTGCCTTCATTATTACCCATGACATCATCACCTGGGTGACTTCCACGAGAGCCAAACATTTCTTCGAGGAGGCTAAAGTTTGTATTTTTGGCATCTCGGATAAATTGAAGTTCGTCGCTGGATAATTTTTCAGCCTCTGTCTGTGTGATAGGACGTACTGGAGTGCTGCCATCTCTTTCTGGCGAGTCTCCTTTATGACTACCCTAAAAAAAAGGAAAAAATAAACATGATTACAATACATTAGCTGTTGGTACCTAATTTCAAGACTTGTCTAATTACAGATTGTTACATTAACCCTTAAACTACTAATGTTGCCCTCGAGCAATAGACTGACAATGCTCTTGTTGCCTGTAAATGATTTAACACTTTCGTTGCCCCGGTGGGCGACCCACTGCACACCTCAAGGTAGCCCAAGTGGTGCGCGCTAACTCACCAACACTCACAAATGTTAATAATCTTTTTAGCTTTCTGACCTCAATTTTCATGCTACATCATTCAATTTGGTATCAAATTTTTCGTAATAGAATGTTCTAAAGATATATGTGCCTAAAAGAACATGTGTCTCACTTTCCAATACTTTAGACCTGCCGCGCAATGCAAGGTAGCCCGAGCCTTGCCCGAGAGCTTGCCACAACAATGTTTATTCTCTTTTCAGCTTTCTTATCTCAATTTTCATGCTACTTCGTTCAATTTGGTATAAAATTGTTCACAATAGAATGCTGTAAAGAAATAATCACTTCCTTATATTTTAGACCCACCATACACTGCAATGTAGGCCGAGAGCTCACTGTCACACAAAAATGTTTATACTCTTTTCAGCTTTTTTACTTCAATGTTCCTGCTACGTCGTTCAATTTGGTATCAAATTGTTTGCAATAGAATGCTGTAAAGGGATATTTACATATAAGAACACATAAGTCTCTCTTTACTATTCAGTGCAACCTCAGTTCAGCGAATCTCCAGTCAGAATGCACACTTTTAAGGCCGGATTTACTCACCCCTTTTGTCGAACTCTGGTTCGCCAAAGCGAGGGATGTGCGGATTTGCTTACGATATTGGGACAGTGTTCACAGAGTGGTGGAAAACTATCTTTTCACATTCTATCACAGGTTACCAATTAATAATACTCTTCGGAGGGTTCAAGTTGCCCGCGGGTCGACGATACATCTCCATTTGGACTGCTCCTCGGTGGTTCATTGCCTGAACCGGGAGGGGGGGGGGGGGGTTCGATGCAGTCCTTGGCTCTTTGGCGCTGATTGCTTTGGGTGACTCGTCTGCCGAGTTCTTGGGGTTTGGCTCTCCTGGCTGTTCACGTGCGGGGAGTGTCTTAACGTCTTGGCCAACGGCCTGTCTCATTTTGTTCCCCTTTCCACGGAATGGACGGTCAACGTCGACTCCTTCCATTGGCTTTGCCAGACGTTCAGGCGCTCTGAGGTGGACCTATTCGTGTCGGCGTGGTCACTGCGCCTTCCCGTTTATGTGGTGCCCTTCACCGACTACGAAGCCGTCGGGGTCGATGCCTTTCGGCAGGACTGGTCGAGGTGGGTATTCCTGTACCTCTTTCCCCCGGTTCAGCTGTTGCTCCAGGTCCTGTCTCGCTTGGAGATTTACCAGGGAAGAGTGGTCCTCTTGGCCCCTTGGTGGCGGGCCCAGCTGTGGTTTCAGGCGCTGCTTGCCCGGTGTCGGAATCCGGAGGTTTTCTCGTGGGTCCGCCTCTTCCAACAGATCGGACCAGTGCGTCGTCTGGGTGGTTCGGTCTTCTCCTCGAGTCTTCGAGTATAGTATTTTTGACTCGAGTTCATCATCATCTCTATGGTGATCAGGTGGCTTCCTTGTTAGTGTCCCACCTGCGGGCTTCTTCTCGGCGGCAGTATGAAGTTTCCTGGCGGTCCTTCCGGTTCTTTTTGCGTCTTCGTCGTTGTGCTTCGCTTTCTGTTAGGGGTGGTGTTGTCCTTTCTCTCTCTTGATTGTTCCAGGACCGTCATCTATGCCTAACACTGTTGCCTCTTATCGTGTGGCGCTGGCGGAGCTGCTTCAGCTAGCTTTCGGTATTGATGTTATTTCTGCACCGTTTTGCAAGCTGTCTCGTGCGTTGTTTCACCTCTGGCCTGCTCATGTGCTGCGTGAGCCGTCCTGGTCATTGGAAAGAGTGCTCTCTTTTCTTTCTTCTCGGTTTGTTGTGGCCCCTTTGGTTCAGGATTGTTTCTTGAAGGCTCTTTTTCTGTTGACATTGACCTCTGGGGGTCGGGTTGGGGAGCTTCATGCTCTCCTCCAGCGCAGGGGTTTCTGCTCTTTAGGTCGTAGTGATGGTTTTGTTCGTCTGCAACTGTCTCCTTCTTTTCTGGCAAAGAATGAGACTGCTTCTTTCCGGAGGGGTCCATGGGTTGTTGATGCTTGGTTGGTCAGGCTGGGGTTGCATCATGTTTTGTGTCCGGTTACAGCCCTATGCCATTATTTGTGCGCCACGGCTTCTATGTCCGGGAATGCGCTTTGGGTTGATCCGGTTTCTCTTCTTCCCTATTGACTGATGGTCAATCGTCAGTCTCCGTGGTGTAGTGGTAAGACACCACTCGCCTGGCGTTCCGCGAGCGCTATGTCATGGGTTCGTATCCTGGCCGGGGAGGATTTACTGGGCGCAAATCCTTAACTGTAGCCTCTGTTTAACTCAACAGTAAAATGTGTACTTGGATGAAAAAACGATTCTTCGCGGCGGGGATCGTATTCCAGGGACCTGCCCGAAACGCTACGCGTACTAGTGGCTGTACAAGAATGTAACAACTCTTGTATATATCTCAAAAAAAAAAAAAAAAAAAAAAAATGGTGGTGAAGAGGTCACACTGTAATTTATATTTGAGTTTACCTGGTCTCTCACATCTTCAGGTTTATCTGCCACACTATCCTTTCTAGGTCTTAATTGATAAGTTTGTGTTAAATGTGTCATTTGAGCTTCTAAATCATTCTTCTCTCTTCTTAAAACGCCAGTCTCTCGTTGTGAAACTTCAAGACGACCTCGTAAAATCCTCACTTCCTCTCTTGCCTTATTTCTCTCACTTCGAACCTGCAAATTATAAATTATTAAATGTAATTATAAACCTAGACCATTTCAGTTACATGTCATAAGAAATACATGATCTGAACTCTTTGAAGGTTGCTTAAGAATACAGTTTCAAGAATACTGTACTTGATTCATACTTGTGTGTGTGTGTATATATTATATAATATATAATATATAATATATATATATATTATATATATATATATATATATATATATATATATATATATATATATATATATATATATATATATATATATATATATATATATATATATATGTTGTACCTAGTAGACAGAATGCACTTCTCAGCCTACTATGCAAGGCCCGATTTGCCTAATAAGCCAAGTTTTCCTGAATTAATATATTTGCTCTAAGTTTTTTCTTATGAAATGATAAAGCTACCCATTTCATTATGTATGAGGTCAATTTTGTTTTATTGGAGTTAAAATTAACGTAGATATATGACCGACACTAACCAACCCTACCTAACCTAACCTAACCTATCTTTATAGGTTAGGTTAGGTTAGGTAGCCGAAAAAGTTAGGTTAGGTTAGGTTAGCTAGGTTAGGTAGTCGAAAAATAATTAATTCATAAAAACTTGGCTTATTAGGCAAATCGGGCCTTGCATATTAGGCAGAGAAGTGCGTTCTGGCTACTAGGTACGACATATATATATATATATATATATATATATATATATATATATATATATATATATATATATATATATATATATATGTGTATATCACGAAAATAAACACGTGATTAAGAATGTGACAATGTCAGACCACGGAGGAAAAATGAAACAGGAAATTTCCTTAAGTACTTTCGTATATTAAATATACGTGGTCTGACATTGTCATATATATATATATATATATATATATATATATATATATATATATATATATATATATATATATATATATATATATATATATATATATATATATATACTGTATAACATTATAACAATAACATAACAAAAATCCTACTGTACTATACCATTCTCTCAAGCACCCATATTATACTTGGCACAATATTTTGTAAAACCTGTTCAAATATCCAACTACTAGCAAAGTGTCTTGTGTTTTAAATTTACAGATGAATACAATAAAATATTTAGCTTCACCTTGCTCCACTTCTCCCTCCAGTTTGCTGTGCAATCGGACCACCACCTCATAGTCTTTTCCATCTGTGTGGCACGGGCACGAGCCTCCTCCAGTTCTCGCTGCATCATTTCCTGAGGAATCGGTCAAATACTGAACTTCCTGACTGGACTGTCAGTAACAAATTGAATTTCTCAGAAACACATCAGTAAACCGTAATAAGTGAGCTAAATCATTTTTAATCTCATTCTCAATTTTTAAATTTAAGGAACTTAGTTAAATGTTAACCTATCCAAGCAGATTTAACAGGACACAAAGCCCTTGCAACGATGTAAAGATATACCAATATATGAGTAGACTGTGCTTGTCGATTACAAATAGTCTACTCTCATCTTGGTGATTATCATCATTGAGATATACATTACATAGGAAATCACTCAAAAAATGTATGTTTATATTTAAGTATGGAGTATGTTGTAGTAATTACTGTCTATTTATGATTTACCTATATAGTACTGTACTGTACAGAATGTACTACAGTACCTTGATTTAATTATGCAATTTTATTTCTGTACTAAGCAAAGATGTCAGCAATAAGATTATGTCATTAACTTAAGTCTTATATTTATCTATAATCCTGATACCTTATTCCTTCCTAGGAGATTCCCATCACAGTGTGCCCATAGCAGAATTTCCTCCAGGAGACTATGTCGCCACAAGAACCTTTCACTCTTTTTAAGTTTTCTAACTTTTTTTTTTTTTTTTTTTATATATATAGCTCCACTCTTCCATTCTGAGATACTGGTCAACTGTCTTTACCATTTGATCCCTGTATTTCAGTATACTCTTCTTGCTAAACTATTCTCAAGCATCCTACACACATTCACATTTCATTCCCTCACCTCTTTCACTCATACGACATCTCTTGTATACTTCCACATTGTAAAAAATGGAATTTCATTACATTCAATGCTGGTTTTTTGTAATGCAACTGGTCTTAGTATAACATGAACTAAAATGCTGTTAAATTACATTCAACGCTGTTTTTGTTTTTTTAATGCCACTGGTGTTAGTACATTACTGTATGTACAAACTCTTCCATTCTTCCATAATAAATAATAAACCTTACATACAGTACCAGTTGCACTAAAAAAAAAAAAAAAAGCATTGAATATAATGAAACGCCATTTTCTGGATGAGCCCCGGAGGCTCCCTGAAGTTTTCCAAACCGACATGTGCCATATTAGTTTGGTGTCATCAGTCCCTGAAGTTCTGTGCCTATCGGAGACCAGAGCCAGAACCTGATCCACTCAGAGAGAGCAGGGAGCAATGGCTATATGACAGCCAAAAATGGCCAAAAAACCTTGATGCAAAGAGTGGAAGAGTAAGTCAAATCATTTTAACCATCATCAATCCAAGAAGATTTTACATGAATGTAAAATCATCAATGCTATGTACCTTCTTGTATGTATGTATGTATGTATGTATGTATGTATGTATGTATGTATGTATGTATGTATGTATGTGTATGTGTGTGTATGTATGTATATATATATATATATATATATATATATATATATATATATATATATATATATATATATATAAATATATATATATATATACATTACATTATATATATCTATATATATATATATATATATATATATATATATATATATATATATATATATATATATATATATATATATATATATATATATATATATATATATATTATTAAATATGACCGAAAAAGTAAGATTAATAATTCTAACACGAATTTTCTCAATCTTTCGTACATTACGCTTCACTGTTGGAGGTAAATCAAAAATCACTTCTCCAAAATTCATTTTTATTTCTAGTCTGACGCGACACGGGCGCGTTTCGTAAAACTTATTACATTTTCAAAGACTTCACAAATACACAACTGATTAGAACTTACATATATATATAACTTATATATATATATATATATATATATATATATATATATATATATATATATATATTTTTTTTTTTTTTTTTTTTTTTTTTTTTTTTTTTTTTTTTTAATTTTGTGAGGGTACCACCTCTGGTGCCAATGTGGGGACCCATAGCCTCGGAGAAGAAAATAAAAAGTATTCAGAGGAGACCTTGTGGCTTCTCACTGAACACTAATATTATCTTCTCCTACCACCCCCATTCTTTTGTATGTACACATATATATTTACTTTATTTGAACTTTGTTACAAAAAAGGAGTTACATATGGGTTACAAAGATGGTTGTCATAGGTTGTCGAGTTCCTCCAGCTCCTCAGATGGCGGGCAGGAACCCTGGATGCAGTGCGCATTTCCCCTCTGTATCGCCACACTGAGGCGCTGGAAAAGAAAGCTTGCAGCTCTCGGGTCCCTTGTTGTTTCAATGAGCCTAGAACCCAGTTCCTTCAAAAAACTGGTAGCACTTTTACCCCAGGCGCCGAGCGTCTCAGAAGCAATGGGGACAAAATTGTAGTGGTGATCCAGTTCTCTATACTTACGGGATTTGGCTGCTTCCCTGTGGGTGGCAGCGCCACCTGGTTGTGCAACACTGAGGTTAATGTAGGTGTTAGCCAGGGTTGATACGCACGTGTAGTCCCATACCAACTGCTTGCCATTCTTCCAGGGGTTCACTGTGATACCATCCGGGCGACCAATAAGAGCATCAGAGTTACGGGGCGTTAGGTAATGGGGCTCTCTTTCAGCTGGGCATCCAGCTGTGGTGAGGCTCCTCTTGATGATGTCGTTAACTTCACTGTGCCTCGAGTGCCATCCCCCTGTGCTTTGGCAGAGTAGGCCATGGTGACCGTACCTGTCAGCCACCACCTCGCCGCAAATACACCTATATCTGGTGTGGATTGGGGCAGCAAGGCGGAGGGCCACAGCAATTCGGAGGGCGTGTGGTGTGAGACGCGTGCCAGTTGCCGACATTGGGGTTGCTAACAGGAAATCCCCTGCATGTGGTGCTGCTACTGCTGTGAGGCGAGCAATGTCGTGTTGTGTTGTTGCAGCACCCAGGCACTCTGCAGCAACTTGGTCTACAATGGGACCATCCCAGCTGGATTGCTTGTGGGATTTTGGGGATGGTGGTTGAGGTGATTGGCCTGCACGAGAGGCCCACTCTGTGGCACAGCGTGTAAAATTGGGATCATGTACACCTGCCAGCTGATGTAAGTGGGCAGGTAGAATTTCCTTCACAAGGTCGTCGGATGCTGATAAGGAGGACAGGAAGGCTGGAACAGCAATTTGCGTTGCTGTTCGAACTCCGAGGCCCCCAAGTCTTACGGGAAGAGAGGCTTGTTTCCACTGTAGGTCATCGAGAGAGAGGTTAAGGGCTTTTTCTAGCATTGATTTCAGTAACCGGTCATACTCACTTAGTTTTTGGCTACTGTAAGATGGTGAACACCTCAGAAAGTAGGTTAACCTGGGGAGGGACAGACATCTGGTGATGAGGTAGAGTGCATCATGAGCATCAATATCCTCAATCCTCCCATCCATCCTCTTAAGGTCGGCGATTTTCTTATCAAGGACCTCATCGATGGCTTTCAACCCCAGGGGAGCTCCTAGGAGTGTGCTGTCTTCAGGTTTAGTTTTATGGATATTTGGCAGAAGACCCTCTATTCTCTCTACGATGCCCTGGTTGGAACATATTATTTCACATTTAGAAGGGTTCAGGGTGAGGCCTGATATATATATATATATATATATATATATATATATATATATATATATATATATATATATATATATATATATATATATATATATATATATATATATATTATTAAATATGACCGAAAAAGTAAGATTAATAATTCTAACACGAATTTTCTCAATCTTTCGTACATTACGCTTCACTGTTGGAGGTAAATCAAAAATCACTTCTCCAAAATTCATTTTTATTTCTAGTCTGACGCGACACGGGCGCGTTTCATAAAACTTATTACATTTTCAAAGACTTCACAAATACACAATTGATTAGAACGTATCTCTGATTTTATATCTACATTTGAGTGAGGTGGGAAGGGTGATGTGGCATTAACACAAGACAGAACAGGAGGGGATATTAATAGGGTATTAAAATTATCAACACAAGACAGAACAGAAACAATGGGTATTGAATAGAAGTGTTTGTAGAAAGCCTATTGGTCCATATTTCTTGATGCTTCTATATTGGAGCGGAGTCTTGAGGTGGGTAGAATATAGTTGTGCAATAATTGGCTGTTGATTGCTGGTGTTGACTTCTTGATGTGTAGTGCCTCGCAAACGTCAAGCCGCCTGCTATCGCTGTATCTATCGATGATTTCTGTGTTGTTTACTAGGATTTCTCTGGCGATGGTTTGGTTATGGGAAGAGATTATATGTTCCTTAATGGAGCCCTGTTGCTTATGCATCGTTAAATGCCTAGAAAGAGATGTTGTTGTCTTGCCTATATACTGGGTTTTTTGGAGCTTACAGTCCCCAAGTGGGCATTTGAAGGCATAGACGACATTAGTCTCTTTTAAAGCGTTCTGTTTTGTGTCTGGAGAGTTTCTCATGAGTAGGCTGGCCGTTTTTCTGGTTTTATAGTAAATCGTCAGTTGTATCCTCTGATTTTTGTCTGTAGGGATAACGTTTCTATTAACAATATCTTTCAGGACCCTCAGGAGATATTGTTAATAGAAACGTTATCCCTACAGACAAAAATCAGAGGATACAACTGACGATTTACTATAAAACCAGAAAAACGGCCAGCCTACTCATGAGAAACTCTCCAGACACAAAACAGAACGCTTTAAAAGAGACTAATGTCGTCTATGCCTTCAAATGCCCACTTGGGGACTGTAAGCTCCAAAAAACCCAGTATATAGGCAAGACAACAACATCTCTTTCTAGGCGTTTAACGATGCATAAGCAACAGGGCTCCATTAAGGAACATATAATCTCTTCCCATAACCAAACCATCGCCAGAGAAATCCTAGTAAACAACACAGAAATCATCGATAGATACAGCGATAGCAGGCGGCTTGACGTTTGCGAGGCACTACACATCAAGAAGTCAACACCAGCAATCAACAGCCAATTATTGCACAACTATATTCTACCCACCTCAAGACTCCGCTCCAATATAGAAGCATCAAGAAATATGGACCAATAGGCTTTCTACAAACACTTCTATTCAATACCCATTGTTTCTGTTCTGTCTTGTGTTGATACTTTTAATACCCTATTAATATCCCCTCCTGTTCTGTCTTGTGTTAATGCCACATCACCCTTACCACCTCACTCAAATGTAGATATAAAATCAGAGATACGTTCTAATCAGTTGTGTATTTGTGAAGTCTTTGAAAATGTAATAAGTTTTACGAAACGCGCCCGTGTTGCGTCAGACTAGAAATAAAAATGAATTTTGGAGAAGTGATTTTTTATTTACCTCCAACAGTGAAGCGTAATGTACGAAAGATTGAGAAAATTCGTGTTAGAATTATTAATCTTACTTTTTCGGTCATATTTAATAATATATGTCTACAGGAAAGACTGCTACCAAAATATACTAATATATATATATATATATATATGTGTGTATATCACGAAAATAAACACGTGATTAAGAATGTGACAATGTCAGACCACGAAGGAAAATGAAACAGGAAATTTCCTTAAGTACTTTCGTATATTAAATACATCTTCAGAAGGTCATTTTACAGATCGAGTGATGGGTATAAATAGGCAGGAGAGAGTGGTGAAGTAAGGTGAGGTACAATACTTGGACAACGCAGAAGGCCCATTGGCCCATCAGATGCACCCAATTGGACCATCTGATGTAGCCCAATGGCCCATCTGATACAGCAGACATACAAGCATAATACATAGGTAATTATAACATAAAGAGGTAAATATATACAATAAATTAGTGAGACAACTCACTAATTTATTGTATATATTTACCTCTTTATGTTATAATTACCTATGTATTATGCTTGTATGTCTGCTGTATCAGATGGGCCATTGGGCTACATCAGATGGTCCAATTGGGTGCATCTGATGGGCCAATGGGCCTTCTGCGTTGTCCAAGTATTGTACCTCACCTTACTTCACCACTCTCTCCTGCCTATTTATACCCATCACTCGATCTGTAAAATGACCTTCTGAAGATGTATTTAATATACGAAAGTACTTAAGGAAATTTCCTGTTTCATTTTCCTTCGTGGTCTGACATTGTCATATATATATATATATATATATATATATATATATATATATATATATATATATATACATACACACACACACACATACATACATACACACACACACACACACACACACACACAGTGGTACCTCGGAATGCGAGTGTCCCTGTATGCGAGTTTTTCGGAAGACGAGCAGGATTTACTCCAAAAATATGTCTCGGAAGGCGAGGGTTACCTCGGGACGCGAGTTTGTTGATACGTGTACAGGCCGACTGGCGCGTGGTGGCATGGCGATCGCGCCTCAGTTTACCAGTGTCTCGTGTCCAGTGACTATCCCACCTGAATTCTTCACAAGGATTTACAGTTTTTTATCGTTTTTTTGGCCATTTGAGCATAAAAGTTGTCATTATATATCTTGCCATGGGTCTCAAGAAACCCATTGGTAAGGTTCAACCTAAGAAAATAGCTGTGAGTAGAGGCAGTAGAGGATGTCCCTTCTTGATTAAGAAAATGTGTGAAGTATGGGAAGAACTGCAGAGTTTTGTTGAAAAAACTCACCCAGATAAAGCTGTAGCAGGACGTTGCATTGACCTTTTAAATGATAATGTGATGTCCTACTACAGACAAGTGTTAAAATGTAGGGAAAAACAAGTGTCATTAGACAAATTCTTAGTAAAACAAGCAAGTCCTAGTGGTATGCAGGCAAAATGTGCCAGAGTGTGCATACAAGTGAAGTCCTCACTGCCTGATGTGATAATGGAAGGGGACTCCCCTTCCAAACAGTAACTCCTCTCTTCCTCCCACCTCCTCACCATCTTCCATACGCCTACAGCATTCAACAGCAAGGTAAGTAATAACTTGAACATAGTTTTGTAGGTTTATTTAGATGAATTAGGTATAAAAATTTAGTTTGATGTGGGGTTTTTGGGGTAGTCAGGAACGGATTAATTCATTTCCCTTTATTTCTTATGGGGAAATTAGCTTCGGAATGCGAGTTTTCGGAATACGAGGCGTCTCCAGGAACCAATTAAACTCTTAAACTGAGGTATGCCTGTATATATATATACAGTAGAACCTCGCTCGCCTCAAATGGCGAGCATTTTGGGTAACGATCGCCTAGAACACTGACAATTCGTCTCGTATGGCGACCGCTCATTTGAATGACGACAAGACCACATGGCGAGATCGCACTGCTTCTCGCACATTCTCGGACGCCTCCGATGATGCAAATAAATTATGTTGTTTTTGTTTAAAGATGCCAATGATGCTGGGATATAAAGAGGTTACTGCTGAGATGTTGCAATGACTTTTTTGTAGAAAAAAAGAAATTAAATTTTTTGAAACACAGTACAACCTCGATTCAACATACTATATGGGACCGACCCCAGTTCGTTGGAGCGTTGGATTCGTTGCAAGAGGTGACCTTCAGGAGGCGTTTGCATCAGTGTCTTTATTTTTCTTGTAGACAATAAAAATGCATTATCATATTATATACTCTACCTATATATTATTACTCTACTAACAAATATTGTTACATTTGTTATTTAATAACAATATTTAAAATTTATCACTGTTAAACATCATGTTATTTTCTGCTGCCCAATCGAACACGTTGTTGATATCTGCTTGTAGTTTTTCAATGTCTTCCGCAGAGGTAATTTTCATGCTGATTTTCATGTCATCTGCAAAGGATGACACGAAGCTGTGACTTGTATTTTTGACTATATCTGATATGAGAATAAGGAAAAGCAGTGGTGCAAGGACTGTACCTTGAGGTACAGAGCTTTTAACTGCGCTTGGGCTCGATTTTATTTGATTGACTGTTACTCTTTGTGTTCTGTTCGACAGGAAATTGACTATCCAGCGTCCTACTTTACCAGTTATTCCCATTGACCTCATTTTGTGTGCTATCACCCCATGATCACATCTGTCGAATGCCTTTGCAAAGTCTGTGTATACTACATCTGCATTTTGCTTTTCTTCCAAAGCTTCTGTGATTTTGTCATAGTGGTTAAGTAACTGTGACAGACAGGATCTTCCTGCTCTAAATCCATGTTGTCCTGGGTTGTGTAGTTCATTATTTTCCATAAAACTAGAAAATTGAGTCCTAATCACTCTTTCAAAAACTTTTATTATGTGAGATGTTAGTGCAACTGGTCTATAATTTTTTGCCAAGGCCTTACTACCCCCCTTGTGCAGCGGAGCTTTACCTGCTGATTTAAGTGCAGCTGGTATCTCCCCTGTATCCAGGCTCTTTCTCCATATTATGCTGAGCGCTTACGCTACTGGTACTTTACATTTCATAATGAATACAGTATTGAATTCCATGAGTCTGGCCCAGGAGCTGAGTGCATGGGCATATTGTCAATTTCTCTTTCAAAGTCTTCCGAGTTTGTGTTAATATCTGTTATATTATCTGTAGCTTGAATGTCATTCATAAAGAAGCTGTCTGGATCATCAACTTTCATGTTGTTTATTGGCGTGCTAAACATAGCCTCATACTGGCCTCTTAGAATTTCACTAATTTCTTTGTTGTCCTCTGTGTATGTACCTTTAGTTGTAATTAAAGGTCCAATACTGGTGGAGGTTTTTGATTTTGATTTTGCGTTGGTGAAAAAATATTTCGGATTTTTCCTTATCTCTTGTATAACTTTTTGTTCCAATTTCATTTTTTCAGACTCATATCATCGCTTCAACGTTTGTTCTATTTCTTTGATTTAGGTTTATTTTCCTTTCTTGTGATAGTCATGTCTGCCTAAGCATTTCAGTTATTTTTTTCTTCTCATGTACAGTCGCCTTCGTTCTCTTTCTAGAGTGGTCCTCTTTCTGACCCTCTTCACGGGCACGTGCTTCAAGCAGACCTTGTATGCTTCAGCCGTCAGTTGAGCTATTCCCTGTGTGGGAGTTTTGTTGCCTTAGATTGTTTCCCATTGAATGTTTGTATTGCTAGGTACAGTATCTTAGGTATCCTGTATCCTAGGTACAGTATACAGATTTTAGAGTAGGGCATAGCGGATTTTGTTTAATACATTATCTTGTTAAATGTTGCTTGCTATTTCAGTTTATATCGAAATAGTTTTTAGTCTTTATCTCAAGCACATACCTCTTGAGCCGAATTGCCTTCAATATTTCATGAGATTTTCTAAGTGACTAAAATAAGTTCAGGTAGTATAATTATCAGAAGGAGCAATAATAAATATTTCATAGCTAATTTGGTAATTATCAAAAGATTAAAAAATCACTTGGGTTATATGTCCTGGACTCGTCTCATCATGGGTATGAACAATTAATCAGCATAATTAATTACCATAATTGAGGAGTGGTAGCAGCAGTAAACATCAATCAGTGATTATATATAATTATCCTTCAGTACAGTACTAAGTATCCAAGTTACATTATGTACGGGTTGGTTGAAGCTCACATTCACATGAGACAAGCTGTAGGTTTTCCACTGCAAAATTGGGTGGTAGATTGTCCCATGTTGCACAGAGTCAATGTTCAGTTTAATTATTAAAGTGAATAGTTGTGAAGGTAAGACGAACCTCAATGTAAATGATAATAGCATTGTTGACCAGAGTAGGGAAGTACTAATCGTAGCAGAGGTATTGACCAAGGAAAGTTACTGTAGTGACATGGTGATTCATTACATGGTAAAGTCATAAAGACCAAGAAATTTACAGACTTTATTCATGAATTGTTATATCAGATTTAAGATAAGGCCTAATATACTGAACCAAAGTTACTAACTTGTTTGTCATGCCAGTGATATGGAAGTGGCACTGGGTCATGTGAGTGAGAGGGAGGGGGGTGTGGGTGAGCTCCTGGGAGAGGAGCCTGAGCCCCACGACGGGTTGCACTGCCGCCAGATTGTGCCATCATCACAACCGTCTGTAAATTAAAAACATACAGTAAATAAGGAATGTGCATACGTTTTAATATACTGTAAAGTGTCTTTCACTAACAAACTGCCTATCAGAAGACCACAAGCACAGGTTATCACACAAACAACATAATGAAATATGTCCGTAAACTTTATCCTGAAGTCACTCTCACTTTCATCTTGCCAAAGATTAGTAACTGCCAAAGAAATTATCAAATACCTATTACCTAGCCTAATGCAACCTCATATACCAAACATTAGTATGTGTAACACCTGTCCATACAATTGTCCCTCACTCTTATGTTCAATTTTTTATGTACACATTCTTTTGCATAATGCTTATTATTATTATTATTATTATTATTAATATTATTATTATTATTATAACTTGTAACATATGAACAGAGGAAAGTGCACCTTAGCTAACCTGACCTGTTGCATGGTACCTAACACGACCTGTAGCATTGTACCTAACCTGACCTGTTACATGGTACCTAACATGACCTGTAGCATGGTACCTAACACGACCTGTAGCATGGTACCTAACATGACCTGTAGCATGGTACCTAACATGACCTGTAGCATGGTACCTAACCTGACCTGTTACATGGTACCTAACTTGACCTGTTGCATGGTACCTAACATGACCTATAGCATGGTACCTATCATGAACTGCAGCACAGTACCTAACATGACCTGTAGCACGGTACCTAACATGACCTGTAACACGATACCTAACATGACCTGTAACACGGTACCTATCATGACCTATAGCACGGTACAGGTGTACCTAACATGACCTGTAGCATGGTACCTAACATGCCCCGTAGCATGGTACCTAACATGACCCATAGCACGGTACCTAACATGACACATCACAGTACACAACATGACCTGTAGGACGGTACCTAACATGACCTGTAGCATGGTACCTAACATGACCTGTAGCACAGTACTTACCATGCCTCATAGCATGGTACCTAACATGCCCTGTAGCACGGTACCAAACATGACCTGTAGCACGATACCTAACATGACCTGTACCACGGTACCTAACATGACCTGTAATACGGTACCTATGCCCCGTAGCACAGTACCTAATATGACCTGTAGCACGGTACCTAACATGACCCGTAGCATGGTACATAACATGCCCCGTAGCATGGTACCTAACATGACCTGTAGCACGGTACCTAACATGACCTGTAGCATGGTACCTAACATGACCTGTAGCATGGTGCCTAACATGACCTGTAGCATGGTATCTAACGTGACCTGTAGCATGGTACCTAACATGACCTGTAGCATGGTACCTAACATGACCTGTAGCATGGTACCTAACATGACCTGTAGCACGGTACCTAACATGACCTGTAGCATGGTACCTAACATGACCAGTAGCATGGTATCTAACATGACCCGCAGTATGGTACCTAACATGACCTGTAGCACGGTACCTAACATGACCTGTAGCATGGTACCTAACATGAACTGAAGCATGGTACCTAACATGACCTGTGGCACGGTCCCTAACATAACCTGTAGCATGGTACCTATCATGACCTGCAGTATAGTACCTAACATGATCTGTAGCATGGTACCTAACATGAAATGCAGTATGGAACCTAACATGACGTGTAGCATGGTACCTAACATGAACTGTAGCATGGTACCTAACATGACCTGTAGCATGGTACCTAACATGACCTGTAGAATGGTACCTAACATGAAATGCAGTATGGAACCTAACATGACCTGTAGCATACTACCTAACATGACTTGAAGCATGGCACCTAACATGACCTGTAGCATGGTACCTAACATGACCTGCAGCATGGTACCTAACATGACCTGTAGCATGGTACCTAACATGACCTGTAGCATGGTACCTAACATGACCTGTAGCACAGTACCTAACATGACCTGTAGCATGGTATCTAACATGACCAGTAGCACGATACCTAACATGACCTGTAGCATGGTACCTAACATGACCTGCAGCATGGTACCTAACATGACCTGTAGCATGGTACCTAACATGAACTGAAGCATGGTACCTAACATGACCTGTAGCACGGTACCTAGCATGACCTGTAGCATGGTACCTATCATGACCTGCAGTATAGTACCTAACATGATCTGTAGCATGGTACCTAACATGAAATGCAGTATGGAACCTAACATGACGTGAAGCATGGTACCTAACATGAACTGTAGCATGGTACCTAACATGACCCGTAGCATGGTACCTAACATGACCTGTAGAATGGTACCTAACATGAAATGCAGTATGGAACCTAACATGACCTGTAGCATAGTACCTAACATGACTTGAAGCATGGCACCTAACATGACCTGTAGCATGGTACCTAACATGACCTGCAGCATGGTACCTAACATGACCTGTAGCATGGTACCTAACATGACCTGTAGCACGGTACCTAACATGACCTGTAGCACGGTACCTAACATGACCTGTAGCATGGTATCTAACATGACCAGTAGCACGATACCTAACATGACCTGTAGCATGGTACCTAACATGACTTGAAGCATGGCACCTAACATGACCTGTAGCATGGTACCTAACATGACCTGTAGCATGGTACCTAACATGACCAGTAGCACAGTACCTAACATGACCTGTAGCATGGTACCTAACATGACCTGTAGCATGGTACCTAACATGACCTGTAGCAAGGTACCTAACATGACCTGTAGCACGGTACCTAACATGACCTGTAGCATGGTATCTAACATGACCAGTAGCATGATACCTAACATGACCTGTAGCATGGTACCTAACATGACCTGCAGCATGGTACCTAACATGACCTGTAGCATGGTACCTAACATGACTTGAAGCATGGCACCTAACATGACCTGTAGCATGGTACCTAACATGACCTGTAGCATGGTACCTAACATGACCAGTAGCACAGTACCTAACATGACCTGTAGCATGGTACCTAACATGACCTGTAGCATGGTACCTAACATGACCTGTAGCATGGTACCTAACATGACCTGTAGCATGGTACCTAACATGACCTGTAGCATGGTACCTAACATGAACTGAAGCATGGTACCTAACATGACCTGTGGCATGGTACCTAACATGACCTGTAGCATGGTACCTAACATGACCTGTAGCATGGTACCTAACATGACCTGTAGCATGGTACCTAACATGACCTGTAGCATGGTACCTAACATGACCTGCAGCATGGTACCTAACAAGACCTGCAGTATGGTACCTAACATGACCTGTAGTATGGTACCTAACATGACCCACTGTATGGTACCTAACATGACCTGTAGCACGGTACCTAACATGACCTGAAGCATGGTACCTAACATGACCTGAAGCATGGTACCAAACATGACCTGTAGCACGGTACCTAACATGACCTGTAGCACGGTACCTAACATGACCCATAGCATGGTACTTAATATGCCCCGTAGCACAGTACCTAACATGATCTGAAGCATGGTACCTAACATGACCTGTAACATGGTACCTAACATGACCTGAAGCATGGTGCCTAACATGACCTGCAGTATGGTACCTAACATGACCTGCAGCATGGTACCTAACATGACTTGTAGCATGGTACCTAACATGACCTGTAGTATGGTACCTAACATGACCTGTAGCATGGTACCTAACATGACGTGTAGCATGGCACCTAATGTGACCTGTAGTATGGTACTTAACATGACCTGTAGCATGGTACCTAACTTGACCTGTAGAATGGTACCCAACATGACCCACAATATGGTACCTAACGTGACCTGCAGTATGGTACTTAACGTGACCTGCAGTATGGTACCTGACGTGACCTGCAGTATGGTACCTAACATGACCTGTAGCATGGTACCTAACATGACCTGTAGTATGGTACCTAACATGACCTGTAGCATGGTACCTAACTTGACCTGTAGAATGGTACCCAACATGACCCACAATATGGTACCTAACGTGACCTGCAGTATGGTACCTAACGTGACCTGCAGTATGGTACTTAATGTGACCTGCAGTATGGTACCTAACGTGACCTGCAGTATGGTACCTAACATGACCTGCAGTATGGTACCTAACGTGACCTGCAATATGGTACCTAACATGACTCGCAGTATGGTACCTAACATGACCTGCAGTATGGTACCTAACGTGACCTGCAGTATGGTACTTAACGTGACCTGCAGTATGGTACTTAACGTGACCTGCAGTATGGTACCTAACGTGACCTGCAGTATGGTACCTAACGTGACCTGCAGTATGGTACTTAACGTGACCTGCAGTATGGTACTTAACGTGACCTGCAGTATGGTACTTAACGTGACCTGCAGTATGGTACCTAACGTGACCTGCAGTATGGTACTTAACGTGACCTGCAGTATGGTACCTAACGTGACCTGCAGTATGGTACCTAACGTGACCTGCAGTATGGTACCTAACGTGACCTGCAGTATGGTACTTAACGTGACCTGCAGTATGGTACCTAACGTGACCTGCAGTATGGTACCTAACGTGACCTGCAGTATGGTACCTAACGTGACCTGCAGTATGGTACTTAACGTGACCTGCAGTATGGTACCTAACATGACCTGCAGTATGGTACCTAACGTGACCTGCAGTATGGTACCTAACATGACCTGCAGTATGGTACCTAACATGACCTGCAGCATGGTACCTAACATGACCTGCAGTATGGTACCTAACATGACCTGCAGTATGGTACCTAACGTGACCTGCAGCATGGTATATAAGATCTCTGACTTTTCATTTCCTTCGGCATTATATCTTCTGCTCTTCTCACCCATTTCCCTCCTACTCAACCTCACTGCCTGTTTTTTGTTATCTTATTCTCTCCTTCCTCCGCCCCATCTTACATGACCTGTAAGATGGGGCATCTCCTGCCTCCTCTCCTTTTAATCATCAAATGATGCCTATTACATTACAGTATTATCCAATGCTTTTTTAACTTTTTATGATCACAAAATAGTTTACCAATTCATTTTCATTACAGTACTTCATTATTCATAATTTATGTATATCAATTTCATTCATTATTCATGACACGTTCAGTGCAAAAATATTATAATTGCTGTCCAAGACTTGTCACTTTAAGAGTCTTGCTTTTACCTCAAAATGCTAAATAGTTATCAAATTAACAAATTCTTGCAATGACATCTTTGAAAACTCATTATTTAGTCTAAACAAAATAATCTATAAGGAATACAAATATATAATTTACAAAGGGAACCTCTACAGCACATATAATTAGCAGGAAATATAAACAAACAGCCTTCAATTAAGGTGTGAACTAGGAAGACAAATATAAACACTGCTTAATCTGATCATTGACCCTCATCTTAGGCTTGTCTTGGCTTGTCCTGCTGCAGGTGACAAAGCACCTGGGCTGTGCCACACCCCTCAGGAGGGGGCAGGTGTAGGCACAGAGGGGCAGGTGTGCGTACAGGAGGTCCAGGGGGCGTGAGGTGAGCAGCTCAGGTGATGCTCGCACATTTTGGGAGGTGGGAGACCTCTCAGAATGACTGATCAACTCCCCAGCCTCTCCCATGCCTCACATCCTCCCGCAAACCAGAAAATTCCTCACTGCCGACTACTAGGCGGCCTTGTCTGCCACCAGACCGGTGGAGCAGCTAGAGTGTGCGGCAAGAGGTGGTGTAGAGGCGACATAACTCACTAGGTATGCGGGCCGTCATCACATCTTGGAGTGGGCAATGTTGACAACACCCGCCGCTGCCACCTGGCGGCCGGGGCCGCAACCCACCACGCCAACACCGGCCCCAACACTCCCTACACCTGTAAGGACCACGCCAACACCGGCCCCAACACTCCCTACACCTGTAAGGACCACGCCAACACCGGCCCCAACACTCCCTACACCTGTAAGGACCACGCCAACACCGGCCCCAACACTCCCTACACCTGTAAGGACCACGCCAACACCGGCCCCAACACTCCCTACACCTGTAAGGACCACGCCAACACCGGCCCCAACACTCCCTACACCTGTAAGCACCACGCCAACACCGGCCCCAACACTCCCTACACCTGTAAGCACCACGCCAACACCGGCCCCAACACTCCCTACACCTGTAAGGACCACGCCAATACCGGCCCCAACACTGCCTACACCAGTAAGGACCACGCCAACACCGGCCCCAACACTCCCTACACCTGTAAGGACTACGCCAACACCGGCCCCAACACTCCCTACACCTGTAAGCACCACGCCAACACCGGCCCCAACACTCCCTACACCTGTAAGGACCACGCCAATACCGGCCCCAACACTGCCTACACCAGTAAGGACCACGCCAACACCGGCCCCAACACTGCCTACACCAGTAAGGACCACGCCAACACCGGCCCCCAACACTCCCTACACCAGTAAGCACCACGCCAACACTGGCCCCAACACTCCCTACACCAGTAAGCACCACGCCAACACCGGCCCCAACACTGCCTACACCAGTAAGGACCACGCCAGCACCGGCCCCAACACTGCCTACACCAGTAAGGACCACGCCAGCACCGGCCCCAACACTCCCTACACCAGTAAGCACCCTGCCAACACCGGCCCCAACACTCCCTACACCAGTAAGGACCACGCCAACACCGGCCCCAACACTCCCTACACCAGTAAGCACCCTGCCAACACCGGCCCCAACACTCCCTACACCAGTAAGGACCACGCCAACACTGGCCCCAACACTCCCTACACCTGTAAGGACCACGCCTCTCCTATACCCCCACACGGCTCCACTTTCCTCCATATACACCTCTCGCCTTTCCCACGATCGTCGTTGCCCCTTAATCACCAACAACACTTCTCACCTTCCCCACAATTGCGTTCCCACTTAATCACCAACAACACTTCTCACCTTCCCCACAATTGCGTTCCCACTACACTCAGCCTTTCACCCCCGAACTTTCAACTTCACCCCCTTCAACTCAGACTATATCATCATGGCAAGTGGAGGGAACCTTCGACAAGCCGCCGGCTTCCTGTCCTCCTCGACGCCACTAGGGTTAGTGGCCCTCAAGTAGTAAATCAGGTAAATTTCTTCCCCTATACTCTCCTTCTTAAGCATGGGGGAGGTCCTCCCTGCTAAGCCTCGTTATAATATTTGTTTTAAGAGTGTATTGGGAGTCGACACACTCTTGCACTTTTTACCCTTCAAATACACTTTTACTTCCGTGCACTCGCTTAGCTAGTTTAGTCCATTATTGTGCACCCAATACCCATCCTGTAAGTGATAGTGGGAAAGGCTACAGAGGCAAGTAATGGAACTTAACCCCAGTATTGGTTTAGCTAAGTAAGATACAGCATTGTATAGTTAGCTTTTGTTAATATATTTCATAAGTTTACATGTACTCACCTAGTTGTACTCACCTAGTTGTGTTTGCGGGGGTTGAGCTCTGGCTCTTTGGTCCCGCCTCTCAACCGTCAATCAACAGGTGTACAGATTCCTGAGCCTATCGGGCTCTGTCATATCTACACTTGAAACTGTGTATGGAGTGAGCCTCCACCACATCACCCCCTAATGCATTCCATTTGTCAACCACTCTGACACTAAAAAAGTTCTTTCTAATATCTCTGTGGCTCATTTGGGCACTCAGTTTCCACCTGTGTCCCCTTGTGCGTGTTCCCCTTGTGTTAAATAGACTGTCTTTATCTACCCTATCAATCCCCTTCAGAATCTTGAATGTGGTGATCATGTCCCCCCTAACTCTTCTGTCTTCCAGCGAAGTGAGGTTTAATTCCCGTAGTCTCTCCTCGTAGCTCATACCTCTCAGCTCCGGTACTAGTCTGGTGGCAAACCTTTGAACCTTTTCCAGTTTAGTCTTATCCTTGACTAGATATGGACTCCATGCTGGGGCTGCATACTCCAGGATTGGCCTGACATATGTGGTATACAAAGTTCTGAATGATTCTTTACACAAGTTTCTGAATGCCGTTCGTATGTTGGCCAGCCTGGCATATGCCGCTGATGTTATCCGCTTGATATGTGCTGCAGGAGACAGGTCTGGCGTGATATCAACCCCCAAGTCTTTTTCCTTCTCTGACTCCTGAAGAATTTCCTCTCCCAGATGATACCTTGTATCTGGCCTCCTGCTCCCTACACCTATCTTCATTACATTACATTTGGTTGGGTTAAACTCTAACAACCATTTGTTCGACCATTCCTTCAGCTTGTCTAGGTCTTCTTGAAGCCTCAAACAGTCCTCTTCTGTTTTAATCCTTCTCATAATTTTAGCATCGTCCGCAAACATTGAGAGAAATGAATCGATACCCTCCGGGAGATCATTTACATATATCAGAAACAAGATAGGACCGAGTACAGAGCCCTGTGGGACTCCACTGGTGACTTCACGCCAATCGGAGGTCTCACCCCTCACCGTAACTCTCTGCTTCCTATTGCTTAGATACTCCCTTATCCACTGGAGCACCTTACCAGCTACACCTGCCTGTCTCTCCAGCTTATGTACCAGCCTCTTATGCGGTACTGTGTCAAAGGCTTTCCGACAATCCAAGAAAATGCAGTCCGCCCAGCCCTCTCTTTCTTGCTTAATCTGTGTCACCTGATCGTAGAATTCTATCAAGCCTGTAAGGCAAGATTTACCCTCCCTGAATCCATGTTGGCGATTTGTCACGAAGTCCCTTCTCTCCAGATGTGTTACCAGGTTTTTTCTCACGATCTTCTCCATCACCTTGCATGGTATACAAGTCAAGGACACTGGCCTGTAGTTCAGTGCCTCTTGTCTGTCGCCCTTTTTGTATATTGGGACCACATTCGCCGTCTTCCATATTTCTGGTAGGTCTCCCGTCTCTAGTGATTTACTATACACTATGGAGAGTGGCAAGCAAAGTGCCTCTGCACACTCTTTCAGTACCCATGGTGAGATCCCATCTGGACCAACCGCCTTTCTAACATCCAGCAGGTGTCTCTTGACCTCCTCTCTCGTAATTTCGAACTCCTCCAAGGCCGCCTGGTTTACCTCCCTTTCTCCTAGCACAGTGACCTCACCCTGTTCTATTGTGAAGACCTCCTGGAACCTCTTGTTGAGTTCCTCACACACCTCTCTGTCATTCTCTGTATACCTGTCCTCGCCTGTTCTAAGTTTCAATACCTGTTCTTTCACTGTTGTTTTCCTTCTGATGTGACTGTGGAGTAGCTTTGGTTCGGTCTTGGCTTTGTTTGCTATATCATTTTCAAAATTTTTCTCTGCTTCTCTTCTCACCCTGACGTACTCATTCCTGGTTCTCTGGTATCTCTCCCTGCTTTCTGGTGTTCTGTTATTCCGGAAGTTCCTCCACGCCTTTTTGTTCAGTTTCTTCGCTTCCATACATGCCCTATTATACCATGGATTCTTCTGTTGCTTCTCGGATTTTTCCCTTTGGGCCGGGATGAACCTGTTTACTGCCTCCTGACACTTTTGGGTAACATAGTCCATCATACCCTGTACAGACTTGTCTCTGAGGTCTGTGTCCCAAGGTATTTCACTTAGGAAACTTCTCATCTGTTCATAATTCCCCTTTCGGTATGCCAGCCTTTTGATTCCTAGTTCTTTTTGGGGGGAGATAAGTCCTAGCTCTACCAGGTACTCAAAGTTCAATACACTGTGGTCACTCATTCCCAAGGGCGCTTCCATCTTAACTTCCCTTATATCCCATTCATTTAGGGTAAATATCAAATCAAGCATTTGATTTACGCATTTATGTGGGCTACGTAGGGTTCAGTCTCTGAGCCCATTATGTGCCTCTGTTATCCTTTCCACTACCGCTCACAGGATGGGTATGGGGTGCATAATAAATGTACTAAACTAACCACCATATCTCTATGTGGCCTCGGCAGGGATAGGAAGGCGGTGACTTGCTGAAGGTCCCCTTCGATTTTTCCTGAGGATTTTTTCCAATTAGATTTTGAACTGCATTAATGTTTTGCCATTTACGGCTTCGGCGGGTATGCGGTTTACTTTTTTTTGAGATATATACAAGAGTTGTTACATTCTTGTACAGCCACTAGTACGCGTAGCGTTTCGGGCAGGTCCCTGGAATACGATCCCCGCCGCGAAGAATCGTTTTTACAACCAAGTACTCATTTTACTGTTGAGTTAAACAGAGGCTACAGTTAAGGATTTGCGCCCAGTAAATCCTCCCCCGCCAGAATACGAACCCATGACATAGCGCTCCTATAATAAAGGTTTATAACCCTTATAGCTCCTACCTATAAGGTTTATAACCCTTTAGGCGAAAAAGCATCTCCTATTTTCTGTACTACATTGTGGGCTTGAACTTGATAACTATCATGGTCCAGGACGGACAGAAACGCCGTCGTTTCGTCATTTTCTGATGTGTAGTTTGGTGTTCATATCTTCAGCCACGCCATGTTTACAGGTACTTTACAGCTTTTCTTTACAGGTACAGATAATTTTAAGTGGAATAATTACAGTAAAATTGACAAAGAATGTTTACAGGTACATTGAAGAAATTTTGACACAAAAGCAGATTGGAATAATACACAATAATAACAATACACAATAAAGAAACAAGGATTACTAGACACATGAGGATAACATTTCAGGGTTATACATTCGTTCACTGAAGCACAATATGAGGATCATTTCAAGGAAAAGTTTCAAGAAATAATGCAGTAGAATATGCACTCAATACAACAACCATGATATCAGATGATATCTAAGATTACAATGGTAAAGTAATATGGTTTAGGTATATATATATATATATATATATATATATATATATATATATATATATATATATATGTCGTACCTAGTAGCCAGAACTCACTTCTCAGCCTACTATTCAAGGCCCGATTTGCCTAATAAGCCAAGTTTTCCTGAATTAATATATTTACTATAATTTTTTTCTTATGAAATGATAAAGCAACCCTTTTCTCTATGTATGAGGTCAATTTTTTTTTATTGGAGTTAAAATTAACGTAGATATATGACCGAACCTAACCAACCCTACCTAACCTAACCTAACCTATATTTATAGGTAAGGTTAGGTTAGGTAGCCAAAAAAAGCTAGGTTAGGTTAGGTTAGGTAGATTAGGTAGACGAAAAAACATTAATTCATGAAAACTTGGCTTATTAGGCAAATCGGGCCTTGAATAGTAGGCTGAGAAGTGCGTTCTGGCTATTAGGTACGACATATATATATATATATATATATATATATATATATATATATATATATATATATATATATATATATATATATATATATATGACAATGTCAGACCACGTCAATGTCAGACAAATTGATTGGGAGAGTGCTTCTTCAATAACAAATTGTAAAAGCACCTATAACAGAACATAATTGAATCTGCTTTGATACATAAGAACAAAGGTAACTGCAGAAGGCCTATTGGCCCATACGAGGCAGCTCCTATTCTATAACCACCCAATCCCACTCATATACTTGTCCAACCCGTGCTTGAAACAATCGAGGGACCCCACCTCCACAATGTTACGCGGCAATTGGTTCCACAAATCAACAACCCTGTTACTGAACCAGTATTTACCCAAGTCTTTCCTAAATCTAAACTTATCCAATTTATATCCATTGTTTCGTGTTCTGTCCTGTGTTGATACTTTTAATACCCTATTAATATCCCCCCGGTTATGTCCATTCATCCACTTGTAAACCTCTATCATGTCACCCCTAACTCTTCGCCTTTCCAGTGAATGCAACTTAAGCTTTGTTAATCTTTCTTCATATGAAAGATTTCTAATTTGGGGAATTAACTTAGTCATCCTACGCTGGACACGTTCAAGTGAATTTATATCCATTCTATAATATGGCGACCAAAACTGAACTGCATAATCTAAATGGGGCCTAACTAGAGCAAGATATAGCTTGAGAACCACACCAGGTGTCTTGTTACTAACGCTGCGATTAATAAATCCAAGTGTCCGATTTGCCTTATTACGAACATTTATGCATTGATCCTTTTGTTTTAAATTCTTACTAATCATAACTCCCAGATCCCTTTCGCAATCCGACTTCGCAATCACAACACCATCTAGCTCGTATCTTGTAACTCTATCATCATTACCTAACCTCAGAACTTTACATTTATCAGCATTAAACTGCATCTGCCAATCCTTTGACCATTTCAAAACCCTATCTAGATCAACTTGAAGTGATAGTGAGTCCTCCTCCGAATTAATTTCCCTACCGATTTTCGTATCATCGGCAAATTTGCAAATGTTGCTACTCAAACCTGAATCTAAATCATTTATATATATTATAAACAACAGAGGTCCCAGGACAGAGCCTTGAGGCACTCCACTTACAACATTTTCCCACTCTGACTTGATTCCATTTATACTAACTCTCTGTTTCCTTTGGTATAGCCATGCCCTAATCCAGCTTAATATAGCACCCCCAATACCATGAGACTCTATTTTTTTAATCAGTCTTTCATGTGGCACTGTATCAAAAGCTTTGCTAAAGTCAAGGTATACAACATCGCAATCCTTACCACTATCAACTGCCTCAACAATGCTAGAATAAAAAGATAACAAATTTGTTAAACATGAACGGCCATTTATAAAACCATGTTGCGACTCAATTATTAATTTATGTTTTTCAAGATGAAGACGAATTTTATTTGCTATTATAGATTCGAGTAACTTTCCCACAATAGACGTTAGGCTAATTGGTCGATAGTTAGACGCAAGTGATCTATCTCCTTTCTTAAAAACTGGTATCACATTAGCAACTTTCCAAAACTCTGGCACTCTGCCTGACTCTATTGATTTATTAAATATGGTTGACAGTGGGTCACAAAGCTCCTCTTTGCATTCTTTAAGCACCCTAGCAAACACTTCATCCGGCCCTGGGGATTTGTTTGGTTTGAGTTTTACTATTTGTTTAAGAACATCCTCCCTGGTAACTGCTAAACTCGTCAACCTGTCCTCGTCCCCACCCACATAGACTTGTTCGGCTGAAGGCATATTGTTAAGTTCCTCTTTAGTAAATACAGATACAAAATATTTATTAAAAATACTACTCATCTCTTCATCACTATCTGTTATTTGACCTGTCTCAGTTTTTAATGGACCTATCCTTTCCCTAGTCTTAGTACGATATAACTGAAAAAACCCTTTAGGATTTGTCTTTGCTTGCCCTGCTATGCGAACTTCATAGTTTCTTTTTGCTTTCCTTATCTCTTTTTTAACATTTCTAACCAGTTGTACGAATTCCTGTTCTAAAGTGACCTCCCCATTTTTAATCCTTTTGTACCAAGCTCTCTTTTTACCTATAAGGTTCTTCAAATTCTTTGTTATCCACTTTGGGTCATTAGTATACGATCTATTCAATTTGTATGGTATACTACGTTCCTGTGCTTTGTTTAGAATATTCTTAAATAAGTTATATATTGAATCCACATCGAAATCCCCATTTAAGTCACCTATCGCTGGGTTCATGTCTCGCTCCAAGACCGGCCCACACCCCATACCCAAGCCTTTCCAATCAATTTGACCCAAAAAATTTCTTAGGCTATTAAAATCAGCTTTTCGAAAATCTGGCACTTTAACAGAATTTTCTCCTACTGGTCTATTCCATTCTATGCTAAATCTGATTTCTTTGTGATCACTGCTCCCTAGCTCACTCCCTATTTCGATGTCATTAATTTGCGTTTCCCTGTTAGTTAACACTAAATCTAAAATATTATTTTCCCGTGTTGGTTCCTTAATGTGTTGCGTAAGAAAGCAATCGTCAATTAATTCTAGAAAATCTTCTGCTTCACTATTCCCTGTTTAGTTCAACCAGTTTATTCCGCTAAAATTAAAGTCACCCATGACATAAATACTGTTAGATCTAGATGCTCTAGATATTTCATCCCATAGATGCTTTGCTTCCATTCTGTCTAAATTTGGTGGCCTATATATTACTCCTATTATAATATTATTAGCTTTTTCGTTTAATTCAATCCAAATAGTTTCTGTGTGTGGCTCTGTTTTGATTCCCTCTTTGAGACTACATTTCAAATTGTCCCTAACATATATGGCTACTCCACCTCCTCGTCTAATATATCTATCTGTGTGAAATAGTTTAAATCCATATATTTGATATTCAGCTAATAGTTCTCTATTATCTACATTCATCCACGTTTCGGTAAGTGCAATAATATCTATTTTTTCTGTGCAGACAAGAGCATTTAATTCGTTAATTTTATTTCTTAGACTTCTACTGTTAGTGTAATATACCCTAAGTGAATTGTTATTTTGCGGACCTTCTCTTTCCCTGATCGTTTTGCCAATTCCTTTCTCCCACAAACACATACTTTTATTACCTCCTTCCTCCAAATCAATTCCCATACCTCTATCTACTAACAGTTTAAACCCAAACAAACACCTCTAACCACTTCTTCTAGCGAGTTCGCAACAGCAACAACCCCAGCTCTCGATAGATGCACCCCATCACGAGCATACATTTCATTTCTTCCATAGAAGTGTTCCCAGTTGTCTATGAAAGATATTGCGTTTGATTTGCAATATCTTTCCAGCCGGCAATTGACACCAAGTGCCCTCGATATCCATTCATTTCCCACTCCCTTTCTTGGAAGAATGCCACATATGATCGGGATTCCTCCCTTGCTCCTAACTAACTCTATGGCTGTTTTATACCTCTGAATCAGTTCCTCACTCCTGACTCGACCAACATCATTTCCTCCCACGCTAATGCAAATAATGGGATTGTTCCCATTACCAGCCATAATATCATTCATGTTGTTTATAATATCACCAATGCCAGCTCCGGGATAGCAAACCCTTAACCTGTTCCCCCTATCTCTAGCACAAAACGTTCTATCCAAATACCTTATCTGGGAATCTCCCACAACTAATGTTTGCTTAGGTACTTCCTTTACTTTCTGAGGGGCCTGCGCTTCCTTTCTGCTTCCTTTCTTATACAGATCACAAAAGAAAGTAATTTGAATATTAGCAGTGGTCTATATAACTTAGATCCATTTTTAATAGATCAGTTAAAGGGCGATTTAAGTAAGATCATTGGAACGCATTTGTCTCACTAATTCATTGTATATATTTACCATTTTATGCTATAATTATCTGTGTATTGTGCCTGTGTATGTGTGCTGTATCAGATGGGCCATTGTGCGACATCAGATGGGCCAATTGGCTGCATCTGATGGGCCAATGGGCCGTCTGCGCTGACCACGTATTGTACCTCACCTCACTTCACCATTCTCTCCTGCCTATTTATACCCATCACTCGATCTGTAAAATCACTCCTTCTGAAGATGTATTAATATACGAAAGTACTTAAGGAAATTCCTGTTTCATTTTTCCTCCGTGGTTTGACATTGTCACATTTTTAATCACGTGTTTATTTTCGTGATATACATATATATATATACATATATATATATATATATATATATATATATATATATATATATATATATATATATATATATATATATATATATATATATATATATATATATATATATATATATATATATATATATATATATATATGGGGCCTCCAGATCCTTCTAGGGAATTCAATAGAGTTGTGGGTTGGTCGACTTTTGTACCATCGTGGCCGAGTCGGTTAGGACAGGTGTCTGGGACTCACCAGAACACAGGGTTGTGTCACTCCATTACCTCAAAATGACCCAACCACTGGGGCTGGAAAGTAGAGCAACGGTCTCGCTTCTTGCAGCACGGCATTCAATCCTCGTCCGTCCAAGTGGTTGGCATCATTCCTTTCCTATGTTCTATCCTAATTTCTTATCCTCATATCTGTCCCAGGTGCTATATAGTGGTAATGGCTCGGTGCCTTCTCCTGATACTTACCTTACCTTGGGCCCTGGGAGCCTTGAACCACCGACCCCCAGGGGCAGGAGACGTCAGTTCTATCAACCCCGCTAGAGAACCGTAGACCTCCGGAAACGGGAACCGGCTATTCAGACAAAGGACTTCCGGTAGATGAAGTTTACATGGACTTTGGTGAAGCCTTTGACAAGGTACCACATGAGAGACTAACACATGGAATAAACGGTAGACTACTAGAATGGGTAAAACAATGGTTCCGCACTAAATGGGCAGCAGTCTGGTTGGTGATATGTGGTGAGTGGGGTGCCTCACGGGTTAACTTTTGGGCCCAACCTTTTTTATCATATACGTGAATGACATAGATGAGAATATTATAAACCACATCATCAAATTTGCTGATAACACAAATGTTTATGGTAAAGTGGGAAGTGAAAATGACATTGAGACTGAGGCGGGCGGCTGCATCACAAAATGAGGTGCATTTATTATACACCTGATAATAAACGTCTCTCATTTATTATGAGGTGCATAATAAATGAACTCGGGATATATGGTGGCCGTATGGAGACAGTCGGTCTGTTATTATCTGTAGTGACGTTTGCTCTTCGTGGTCCTTCAAGAAGTACCAGTTACAGCCCCGCTCCTGTGCCACTACGGGCTCACCATAGCCCGTGCTACTTGCAACTTTTTGTTCCCAGTAGCTGAATCTAAAAACAACAACAACAACAATTCAAGAAGTATCTGTTCAGATATCTTCAGAATCGAAGCTGATATTCTCGTTTTCCTTCTGGCCTAAATTGGAGTGAGCTTCTCTGCGTTTTATGTGGCATATTAAAGCAGGAAAAGTGATTGATATCATGAGTCCCATACGAAGCAATATCTTCCACATATTTCCACCTGAACCACATTGAAAATGATCTGTTTGATTTTTCTGTTTATATATTTTGTTATATATCTATAAGTTCTTCTTTTGGGAACAAAGATGCAATTCCTACTTTCCTTAATGGGCTTATAGTCGTTCAGGAAAGAAATGTTTAATATCATTCGAGGTTCAGGTGTGGCTGGAGTCTTAGTAACCCAACATAAGCAATGGAAATCGATACCTCTTGAGATGCTGACGCAATTTGCGAGGCTCCGGTAATGAGAACACAGCCTCCCAACTGCTAATATCTGACGGCTAATTAAAAATCTGAAACTATATTTCTTGAGGGTTTAAGATTCGGAGTTAATTAAAGATAAAAGGTGAGGGATTACCATGTGCTTGGCACCTAGTTTCATAACCCGACCCTAAGGCCGTATCTTGTGAAATAGGGGATATGATAGGGAACATAATCGTAATGGGGTTCATAAAAAAATAAATGTATTCCGGGGTGGTTTGTAATGGAATATTAGAGCGGGAAGGATGAGGGACCGGTGTGATAAACGTCCTCCCTGGGCTGGGTAAGTATCGGTGCTCGGGGTCCCTGCATGACGCGGGTGGATGTGGCTGCCACTCTCCTGAAATATTGTCTCTGGAGAGTGTAATGCGCACCACCAATAACCTGTGATATATGAAAGCTACGCCAACCACGCCTGCGGGCTGGTCGAATCTGCAACTGTAAGACTACACTGGTCGTGGCCTGCCACCACCCGTACGGACTGGTGGAGGACTGCCACCACCCGTACGGACTGGTGGAGGTCTGCCACCACCCGTACGGACTGGTAGATGTCTGCCACCACCCGTACGGACTGGTAGATGTCTGCCACCACCCGTACGGACTGGTGGAGGTCTGCCACCACCCGTACGGACTGGTGGAGGTCTGCCACCACCCGTACGGACTGGTAGATGTCTGCCACCACCCGTACGGACTGGTAGATGTCTGCCACCACCCGTACGGACTGGTGGATGTCTGCCACCACCTGTACGGACTGGTGGATGTCTGCCACCACCCGTACGGACTGGTGGATGTCTGCCACCACCTGTACGGACTGGTGGATGTCTGCCACAACCCGTACGGACTGGTGGAGGACTGCCACCACCCGTACGGACTGGTAGAGGACTGCCACCACCCGTACGGACTGGTGGAGGTCTGCCACCACCTGTACGGACTGGTGGATGTCTGCCACCACCCGTACGGACTGGTGGATGTCTGCCACCACCTGTACGGACTGGTGGATGTCTGCCACAACCCGTACGGACTGGTGGAGGACTGCCACAACCCGTACGGACTGGTGGAGGACTGCCACCACCCGTACGGACTGGTGGAGGTCTGCCACCACCCGTACGGACTGGTGGAGGTCTGCCACCACCTGTACGGACTGGTAGATGTCTGCCACCACCCGTACGGACTGGTGGATGTCTGCCACCACCTGTACGGACTGGTGGAGGTCTGCCACCACCCGTACGGACTGGTAGATGTCTGCCACCACCCGTACGGACTGGTGGATGTCTGCCACCACCTGTACGGACTGGTGGATGTCTGCCACCACCCGTACGGACTGGAAGATGTCTGCCACCACCCGTACGGACTGGTAGATGTCTGCCACCACCTGTACGGACTGGTGGAGGTCTGCCAACACCCGTACGGACTGGTAGATGTCTGCCACCACCCGTACGGACTGGTGGATGTCTGCCACCACCTGTACGGACTGGTGGATGTCTGCCACCACCCGTACGGACTGGTAGATGTCTGCCACCACCCGTACGGACTGGTAGATGTCTGCCATCACCTGTACGGACTGGTGGAGGTCTGCCACCACCCGTACGGACTGGTAGATGTCTGCCACCACCCGTACGGACTGGTGGATGTCTGCCACCACCAGGAGAGAATGTTGGAACAACCAAGAATGAATCACAGGAATGTCTCTGCGACACTTATGGCGGCTTCTTGCTTCACATGACCAGAGCGGGACAGTCATCTTGAGGCGTGGACTCTACAGAGACACGAGGGACGACGGAGGACGTGACCTCGCTCTACAAGAGCCACGATTCTTGAAGCACAATATTTCCAACCATTACTTTCTGGGAGGGAAGATGACAGTCACTTGGGAACACCGCCTGAGTCCCAGACGCAGCTGACCGTTACAACTAATACGGCTGTCGTCCTGGGCCGTCCACTGGCGGTGACGAGGAACAGTCCTATTAATGAATGATGAGAAGATGATGTTAGGAGAGGAGCGGTCCGTGCCACTAGCCAGGAGGTGGGTAGTGGGTGTGTCACTAGCCAGGAGGTGGGTAGTGTGTCACTAGCCAGGAGGTGGGTAGTGGGTGTGTCACTAGCCAGGAGGTGGGTAGTGGGTGTGTCACTAGCCAGGAGGTGGGTAGTGGGTGTGTCACTAGCCAGGAGGTGGGTAGTGTGTCACTAGCCAGGAGGTGGGTAGTGTGTCACTAGCCAGGAGGTGGGTAGTGTGTGTGTCACTAGCCAGGAGGTGGGTAGTGTGTCACTAGCCAGGAGGTGGGTAGTGTGTCACTAGCCAGGAGGTGGGTAGTGGGTGTGTCACTAGCCAGGAGGTGGGTAGTGTGTCACTAGCCAGGAGGTGGGTAGTGTGTCACTAGCCAGGAGGTGGGTAGTGTGTCACTAGCCAGGAGGTGGGTAGTGTGTGTCACTAGCCAGGAGGTGGGTAGTGTGTCACTAGCCAGGAGGTGGGTAGTGTGTCACTAGCCAGGAGGTGGGTAGTGTGTCACTAGCCAGGAGGTGGGTAGTGTGTGTGTCACTAGCCAGGAGGTGGGTAGTGTGTCACTAGCCAGGAGGTGGGTAGTGGGTGTGTCACTAGCCAGGAGGTGGGTAGTGGGTGTGTCACTAGCCAGGAGGTGGGTAGTGTGTCACTAGCCAGGAGGTGGGTAGTGTGTCACTAGCCAGGAGGTGGGTAGTGTGTCACTAGCCAGGAGGTGGGTAGTGGGTGTGTCACTAGCCAGGAGGTGGGTAGTGTGTGTGTCACTAGCCAGGAGGTGGGTAGTGTGTCACTAGCCAGGAGGTGGGTAGTGTGTCACTAGCCAGGAGGTGGGTAGTGTGTCACTAGCCAGGAGGTGGGTAGTGGGTGTGTCACTAGCCAGGAGGTGGGTAGTGGGTGCCACTAGCCAGGAGGTGGGTAGTGTGTCACTAGCCAGGAGGTGGGTAGTGGGTGTGTCACTAGCCAGGAGGTGGGTAGTGTGTCACTAGCCAGGAGGTGGGTAGTGTGTCACTAGCCAGGAGGTGGGTAGTGGGTGTGTCACTAGCCAGGAGGTGGGTAGTGGGTGTGTCACTAGCCAGGAGGTGGGTAGTGTGTGTGTCACTAGCCAGGAGGTGGGTAGTGTGTCACTAGCCAGGAGGTGGGTAGTGTGTGTGTCACTAGCCAGGAGGTGGGTAGTGGGTGTGTCACTAGCCAGGAGGTGGGTAGTGTGTCACTAGCCAGGAGGTGGGTAGTAGGTGTGTCACTAGCCAGGAGGTGGGTAGTGGGTGTGTCACTAGCCAGGAGGTGGGTAGTGTGTCACTAGCCAGGAGGTGGGTAGTGTGTCACTAGCCAGGAGGTGGGTAGTGGGTGTGTCACTAGCCAGGAGGTGGGTAGTGTGTGTGTCACTAGCCAGGAGGTGGGTAGTGTGTCACTAGCCAGGAGGTGGGTAGTGGGTGTGTCACTAGCCAGGAGGTGGGTAGTGTGTCACTAGCCAGGAGGTGGGTAGTGTGTCACTAGCCAGGAGGTGGGTAGTGGGTGTGTCACTAGCCAGGAGGTGGGTAGTGTGTCACTAGCCAGGAGGTGGGTAGTGTGTCACTAGCCAGGAGGTGGGTAGTGTGTGTCACTAGCCAGGAGGTGGGTAGTGTGTGTGTCACTAGCCAGGAGGTGGGTAGTGGGTGTGTCACTAGCCAGGAGGTGGGTAGTGTGTCACTAGCCAGGAGGTGGGTAGTGGGTGTGTCACTAGCCAGGAGGTGAGTAGTGTGTCACTAGCCAGGAGGTGGGTAGTGTGTCACTAGCCAGGAGGTGGGTAGTGGGTGCCACTAGCCAAGAGGTGGGTAGTGTGTCACTAGCCAGGAGGTGGGTAGTGGGTGTGTCACTAGCCAGGAGGTGGGTAGTGTGTCACTAGCCAGGAGGTGGGTAGTGTGTCACTAGCCAGGAGGTGGGTAGTGGGTGTGTCACTAGCCAGGAGGTGGGTAGTGGGTGTGTCACTAGCCAGGAGGTGGGTAGTGTGTGTGTCACTAGCCAGGAGGTGGGTAGTGTGTCACTAGCCAGGAGGTGGGTAGTGTGTGTGTCACTAGCCAGGAGGTGGGTAGTGGGTGTGTCACTAGCCAGGAGGTGGGTAGTGTGTCACTAGCCAGGAGGTGGGTAGTAGGTGTGTCACTAGCCAGGAGGTGGGTAGTGGGTGTGTCACTAGCCAGGAGGTGGGTAGTGTGTCACTAGCCAGGAGGTGGGTAGTGTGTCACTAGCCAGGAGGTGGGTAGTGGGTGTGTCACTAGCCAGGAGGTGGGTAGTGTGTGTGTCACTAGCCAGGAGGTGGGTAGTGTGTCACTAGCCAGGAGGTGGGTAGTGGGTGTGTCACTAGCCAGGAGGTGGGTAGCTGTGTCACTAGCCAGGAGGTGGGTAGTGTGTCACTAGCCAGGAGGTGGGTAGTGGGTGTGTCGCTAGCCAGGGGGTGGGTAGTGTGTCACTAGCCAGGAGGTGGGTAGTGTGTCACTAGCCAGGAGGTGGGTAGTGTGTGTCACTAGCCAGGAGGTGGGTAGTGTGTGTGTCACTAGCCAGGAGGTGGGTAGTGGGTGTGTCACTAGCCAGGAGGTGGGTAGTGTGGTCACTAGCCAGGAGGTGGGTAGTGGTGTGTCACTAGCCAGGAGGTGAGTAGTGTGTCACAGCCAGTAGGTGGGTAGTGTGTCACTAGCCAGGAGGTGGTAGTGGGTGGTCCAGCCAGGAGGTGGGTAGTGGTGTCACTAGCCAGAGGTGGGTAGTTGTCCAGGAGGTGGTAGTGTTGTGTCACTAGCCAGGAGGTGGGTAGTGTGTCACTAGCCAGGAGGTGGGTAGGTGTGTCACTAGCCAGGAGGTGGGTAGTGTGGGTAGTGTGTCACTAGCCAGGAGGTGGGTAGTAGGTGTTGTCACTAGCCAGTGAGGTGGGTAGTGTATCACTAGCCAGGAGGTGGGTAGTGTAGTGTGTCACTAGCCAGGAGGTGGGGGTTAATGTGTATGTCACTAGCCAGGAGGTGGGTAGTGTGTTGTTTCACTAAAGCCAGGAGGTGGGTAGGGTGTGTCACTAGCCTAGGAGGTGGGTAGTGGGTGTGTCACTAGCCAGGGAGTTGGGTAGTGAGTGTGTCCACTAGCCATGGGAGGTGGGTGAGTGGGTGTGTCACTAGCCAGGAGGTGGAGTAGTGGTGTGTCACTAGCCAGGATGTGGGTAGGGTGTGTCACTAGCCAGGAGGTGGGTCAGTGTGTGTGTCACTAGGCCAGGAGGTGGGTTAGGTTTGGTGTGTCATAGCCAGGAGGTCGGGTAGTGTGTCACTAGCCCAGGAGGTGTGTAGTGGGATAAACTTTAGATTAAATCCAAATTTAATACTATATTTTAATTAAATGGCGTAATGTGTGTGTGTCACTAGCCAGGGAGGTGCGGTAGGTGGTGTGCCACTTAGCCAGGAGGTGGGTAGTGGGTTGTGTCACTAGCCAGGAGGTTGGGTAGGTGTGTGTGTCACTAGCCAGGAGGTGGGTTAGTGGGGTGTCCACTAGCCAGGAGGTGGGTAGAGTGTGTGTGTCAACTAGCCAGGAGGTGGGTAGGGTGTGTCACTAGCCAGGAGGTGGGTAGTAGGTGTGTCACTAGCCAGGAGGTGGGTAGTGTGTCACTAGCCAGGAGGTGGGTAGTGTGTCACTAGCCAGGAGGTGGGTAATGTGTATGTCACTAGCCAGGAGGTGGGTAGTGGGTGTGTCACTAGCCAGGAGGTGGGTAGTGTGTCACTAGCCAGGAGGTGGGTAGTGGGTGTGTCACTAGCCAGGAGGTGGGTAGTGTGTCACTAGCCAGGAGGTGGGTAGTGGGTGTGTCACTAGCCAGGAGGTGGGTAGTGTGTCACTAGCCAGGAGGTGGGTAGTGTGTCACTAGCCAGGAGGTGGGTAGTGTGTGTGTCACTAGCCAGGAGGTGGGTAGTGGGTGTGTCACTAGCCAGGAGGTGGGTAGTGTGTCACTAGCCAGGAGGTGGGTAGTGGGTGTGTCACTAGCCAGGAGGTGGGTAGTGTGTGTGTCACTAGCCAGGAGGTGGGTAGTGTGTCACTAGCCAGGAGGTGGGTAGTGGGTGTGTCACTAGCCAGGAGGTGGGTAGTGTGTGTGTCACTAGCCAGGAGGTGGGTAGTGTGTCACTAGCCAGGAGGTGGGTAGTGTGTGTGTCACTAGCCAGGAGGTGGGTAGTGTGTCACTAGCCAGGAGGTGGGTAGTGGGTGTGTCACTAGCCAGGAGGTGGGTAGTGTGTCACTAGCCAGGAGGTGGGTAGTGGGTGTGTCACTAGCCAGGAGGTGGGTAGTGTGTCACTAGCCAGGAGGTGGGTAGTGGGTGTCACTAGCCAGGAGGTGGGTAGTGTGTCACTAGCCAGGAGGTGGGTAGTGTGTGTGTCACTAGCCAGGAGGTGGGTAGTGTGTCACTAGCCAGGAGGTGGGTAGTGTGTCACTAGCCAGGAGGTGGGTAGTGGGTGTCACTAGCCAGGAGGTGGGTAGTGTGTCACTAGCCAGGAGGTGGGTAGTGTGTCACTAGCCAGGAGGTGGGTAGTGTGTCACTAGCCAGGAGGTGGGTAGTGTGTCACTAGCCAGGAGGTGGGTAGTGTGTGTGTCACTAGCCAGGAGGTGGGTAGTGTGTCACTAGCCAGGAGGTGGGTAGTGGGTGTGTCTCTAGCCAGGAGGTGGGTAGTGTGTCACTAGCCAGGAGGTGGGTAGTGTGTCACTAGCCAGGAGGTGGGTAGTGTGTGTGTCACTAGCCAGGAGGTGGGTAGTGTGTCACTAGCCAGGAGGTGGGTAGTGTGTCACTAGCCAGGAGGTGGGTAGTGGGTGTGTCACTAGCCAGGAGGTGGGTAGTGTGTCACTAGCCAGGAGGTGGGTAGTGTGTGTGTCACTAGCCAGGAGGTGGGTAGTGTGTCACTAGCCAGGAGGTGGGTAGTGGGTGTGTCACTAGCCAGGAGGTGGGTAGTGTGTGTGTCACTAGCCAGAAGGTGGGTAGTGTGTCACTAGCCAGGAGGTGGGTAGTGTGTCACTAGCCAGGAGGTGGGTAGTGTGTCACTAGCCAGGAGGTGGGTAGTGTGTCACTAGCCAGGAGGTGGGTAGTGTGTGTGTCACTAGCCAGGAGGTGGGTAGTGTATCACTAGCCAGGAGGTGGGTAGTGTATCACTAGCCAGGAGGTGGGTAGTGTGTGTGTCACTAGCCAGGAGGTGGGTAGTGGGTGTGTCACTAGCCAGGAGGTGGGTAGTGTGTGTCACTAGCCAGGAGGTGGGTAGTGGGTGTGTCACTAGCCAGGAGGTGGGTAGTGGGTGTGTCACTAGCCAGGAGGTGGGTAGTGGGTGTGTCACTAGCCAGGAGGTGGGTAGTGGGTGTGTCACTAGCCAGGAGGTGGGTAGTGGGTGTGTCACTAGCCAGGTGGTGGGTAGTGGGTGTGTCACTAGCCAGGAGGTGGGTAGTGTGTGTGTCACTAGCCAGGAGGTGGGTAGTGGGTGTGTCACTAGCCAGGAGGTGGGTAGTGTGTGTGTCACTAGCCAGGAGGTGGGTAGTGGGTGTGTCACTAGCCAGGAGGTGGGTAGTGGGTGTGTCACTAGCCAGGAGGTGGGTAGTGGGTGTGTCACTAGCCAGGAGGTGGGTAGTGGGTGTGTCACTAGCCAGGAGGTGGGTAGTGGGTGTGTCACTAGCCAGGAGGTGGGTAGTGGGTGTGTCACTAGCCAGGAGGTGGGTAGTGGGTGTGTCACTAGCCAGGAGGTGGGTAGTGGGTGTGTCACTAGCCAGGAGGTGGGTAGTGTGTCACTAGCCAGGAGGTGGGTAGTGTGTCACTAGCCAGGAGGTGGGTAGTGGGTGTGTCACTAGCCAGGAGGTGGGTAGTGGGTGTGTCACTAGCCAGGAGGTGTGTAGTGGGTGTGTCACTAGCCAGGAGGTGGGTAGTGGGTGTGTCACTAGCCAGGAGGTGGGTAGTGTGTCACTAGCCAGGAGGTGGGTAGTGTGTCACTAGCCAGGAGGTGGGTAGTGTGTCACTAGCCAGGAGGTGGGTAGTGTGTCACTAGCCAGGAGGTGGGTAGTGGGTGTGTCACTAGCCAGGAGGTGGGTAGTGGGTGTGTCACTAGCCATGAGGTGGGTAGTGTGTCACTAGCCAGGAGGTGGGTAGTGGTGTGTCACTAGCCAGGAGGTGGGTAGTGGGTGTGTCACTAGCCAGGAGGTGGGTAGTGGGTGTGTCACTAGCCAGGAGGTGGGTAGTGTGTCACTAGCCAGGAGGTGGGTAGTGGGTGTGTCACTAGCCAGGAGGTGGGTAGTGGGTGTGTCACTAGCCAGGAGGTGGGTAGTGGGTGTGCCACTAGCCACGAGGTGGGTAGTGTGTCACTAGCCAGGAGGTGGGTAGTGTGTCACTAGCCAGGAGGTGGGTAGTGTGTCACTAGCCAGGAGGTGGGTAGTGTGTCACTAGCCAGGAGGTGGGTAGTGTGTGTCACTAGCCAGGAGGTGGGTAGTTGTGTCACTAGCCAGGAGGTGGGTAGTGTGTGTGTCACTAGCCAGGAGGTGGGTAGTGTGTGTCACTAGCCAGGAGGTGGGTAGTGGGTGTGTCACTAGCCAGGAGGTGGGTAGTGTGTCACTAGCCAGGAGGTGGGTAGTAGGTGTGTCACTAGCCAGGAGGTGGGTAGTGGGTGTGTCACTAGCCAGGAGGTGGGTAGTGTGTCACTAGCCAGGAGGTGGGTAGTGTGTCACTAGCCAGGAGGTGGGTAGTGTGTCACTAGCCAGGAGGTGGGTAGTGGGTGTGTCACTAGCCAGGAGGTGGGTAGTGTGTGTGTCACTAGCCAGGAGGTGGGTAGTGTGTCACTAGCCAGGAGGTGGGTAGTGGGTGTGTCACTAGCCAGGAGGTGGGTAGTGTGTCACTAGCCAGGAGGTGGGTAGTGTGTCACTAGCCAGGAGGTGGGTAGTGGGTGTGTCACTAGCCAGGAGGTGGGTAGTGTGTCACTAGCCAGGAGGTGGGTAGTGTGTCACTAGCCAGGAGGTGGGTAGTGTGTGTCACTAGCCAGGAGGTGGGTAGTGTGTGTGTCACTAGCCAGGAGGTGGGTAGTGGGTGTGTCACTAGCCAGGAGGTGGGTAGTGTGTCACTAGCCAGGAGGTGGGTAGTGGGTGTGTCACTAGCCAGGAGGTGGGTAGTGTGTGTCACTAGCCAGGAGGTGGGTAGTGGTGTCACTAGCCAGGAGGTGGGTAGTGGGTGTGTCACTAGCCAGGAGGTGGGTAGTGTGGTCACTAGCCAGGAGGTGGGTAGTGTGTCACTAGCCAGGAGGTGGGTAGTGTGTGTGTCACTAGCCAGGAGGTGGGTAGTGTGTCACTAGCCAGGAGGTGGGTAGTGTGTGTTCACTAGCCAGGAGGTGGGGTAGTGGTGTGTCACTAGCCAGGAGGTGGGTAGTGTGTCACTAGCCAGGAGGTGGGTAGTGGTGTGTCACTAGCCAGGAGGTGGGTAGTGGGTGTGTCACTAGCCAGGAGGTGGGTAGTGGGTGTGTCACTAGCCAGGAGGTGGGTAGTGGTGTGTCACTAGCCAGGAGGTGGGTAGTGGTGTCACTAGCCAGGAGGTGGGTAGTGGGTGTGTCACTAGCCAGGAGGTGGGTAGTGGGTGTGTCACTAGCCAGGAGGTGGGTAGTGGGTGTGTCACTAGCCAGGAGGTGGGTAGTGGGTGTGTCACTAGCCAGGAGGTGGGTAGTGGTGTGTCACTAGCCAGGAGGTGGGTAGTGGGTGTCACTAGCCAGGAGGTGGGTAGGGTGTGTCACTAGCCAGGAGGTGGGTAGTGGGTGTGTCACTAGCCAGGAGGTGGGTAGTGGGTGTGTCACTAGCCAGGAGGTGGGTAGTGGTGTCACTAGCCAGGAGGTGGGTAGTGGGTGTGTCACTAGCCAGGGAGGTGGGTAGTGGGTGTCACTAGCCAGGAGGTGGGTAGTGGTGTGTCACTAGCCAGGAGGTGGGTAGTGTGTCACTAGCCAGGAGGTGGGTAGTGTGTCACTAGCCAGGAGGTGGGTAGTGGGTGTGTCACTAGCCAGGAGGTGGGTAGTGGGTGTGTCACTAGCCAGGAGGTGGGTAGTGGTGTGTCACTAGCCAGGAGGTGGGTAGTTGTGTCACTAGCCAGGAGGTGGGTAGTGGGTGTGTCACTAGCCAGGAGGTGGGTAGTGGGTGTCACTAGCCAGGAGGTGGGTAGTGTTGTCACTAGCCAGGAGGTGGGTAGTGGGTGTGTCACTAGCCAGGAGGTGGGTAGTGGGTGTGTCACTAGCCAGGAGGTGGGTAGTGGTGTGTCACTAGCCAGGAGGTGGGTAGTGTGTGTCACTAGCCAGGAGGTGGGTAGGTGGTGTGTCACTAGCCAGGAGGTGGGTAGTGGGTGTGTCACTAGCCAGGAGGTGGGTAGTGTGTCACTAGCCAGGAGGTGGGTAGTGGTGTCACTAGCCAGGAGGTGGGTAGTGTGTCACTAGCCAGGAGGTGGGTAGTGGGTGTGTCACTAGCCAGGAGGTGGGTAGTGTGTCACTAGCCAGGAGGTGGGTAGTGGTGTCACTAGCCAGGAGGTGGGTAGTGGGTGTGTCACTAGCCAGGAGGATGGGTAGTGTGTTCACTAGCCAGGAGGTGGGTAGTGTGTCACTAGCCAGGAGGTGGGTAGTGGGTGTGTCACTAGCCAGGAGGTGGGTAGTGGGTGTGTCACTAGCCAGGAGGTGGGTAGTGTGTCACTAGCCAGGAGGTGGGTAGTGTGTCACTAGCCAGGAGGTGGGTAGTGTGTCACTAGCCAGGAGGTGGGTAGTGTGTGTGTCACTAGCCAGGAGGTGGGTAGTGTGTCACTAGCCAGGAGGTGGGTAGTGGGTGTGTCTCTAGCCAGGAGGTGGGTAGTGTGTCACTAGCCAGGAGGTGGGTAGTGTGTCACTAGCCAGGAGGTGGGTAGTGTGTGTGTCACTAGCCAGGAGGTGGGTAGTGTGTCACTAGCCAGGAGGTGGGTAGTGTGTCACTAGCCAGGAGGTGGGTAGTGGGTGTGTCACTAGCCAGGAGGTGGGTAGTGTGTCACTAGCCAGGAGGTGGGTAGTGTGTGTGTCACTAGCCAGGAGGTGGGTAGTGTGTCACTAGCCAGGAGGTGGGTAGTGTGTCACTAGCCAGGAGGTGGGTAGTGGGTGTGTCACTAGCCAGGAGGTGGGTAGTGTGTGTGTCACTAGCCAGGAGGTGGGTAGTGTGTCACTAGCCAGGAGGTGGGTAGTGTGTCACTAGCCAGGAGGTGGGTAGTGTGTCACTAGCCAGGAGGTGGGTAGTGTGTCACTAGCCAGGAGGTGGGTAGTGTGTGTGTCACTAGCCAGGAGGTGGGTAGTGTATCACTAGCCAGGAGGTGGGTAGTGTATCACTAGCCAGGAGGTGGGTAGTGTGTGTGTCACTAGCCAGGAGGTGGGTAGTGGGTGTGTCACTAGCCAGGAGGTGGGTAGTGGGTGTGTCACTAGCCAGGAGGTGGGTAGTGGGTGTGTCACTAGCCAGGAGGTGGGTAGTGGGTGTGTCACTAGCCAGGAGGTGGGTAGTGGGTGTGTCACTAGCCAGGAGGTGGGTAGTGGGTGTGTCACTAGCCAGGAGGTGGGTAGTGGGTGTGTCACTAGCCAGGAGGTGGGTAGTGGGTGTGTCACTAGCCAGGAGGTGGGTAGTGTGTGTGTCACTAGCCAGGAGGTGGGTAGTGGGTGTGTCACTAGCCAGGAGGTGGGTAGTGTGTGTGTCACTAGCCAGGAGGTGGGTAGTGGGTGTGTCACTAGCCAGGAGGTGGGTAGTGGGTGTGTCACTAGCCAGGAGGTGGGTAGTGGGTGTGTCACTAGCCAGGAGGTGGGTAGTGGGTGTGTCACTAGCCAGGAGGTGGGTAGTGGGTGTGTCACTAGCCAGGAGGTGGGTAGTGGGTGTGTCACTAGCCAGGAGGTGGGTAGTGTGTCACTAGCCAGGAGGTGGGTAGTGTGTCACTAGCCAGGAGGTGGGTAGTGTGTCACTAGCCAGGAGGTGGGTAGTGGGTGTGTCACTAGCCAGGAGGTTGGTAGTGGGTGTGTCACTAGCCAGGAGGTGGGTAGTGGGTGTGTCACTAGCCAGGAGGTGGGTAGTGTGTCACTAGCCAGGAGGTGGGTAGTGTGTCACTAGCCAGGAGGTGGGTAGTGTGTCACTAGCCAGGAGATGGGTAGTGTGTCACTAGCCAGGAGGTGGGTAGTGGGTGTGTCACTAGCCAGGAGGTGGGTAGTGGGTGTGTCACTAGCCATGAGGTGGGTAGTGTGTCACTAGCCAGGAGGTGGGTAATGGGTGTGTCACTAGCCAGGAGGTGGGTAGTGGGTGTGTCACTAGCCAGGAGGTGGGTAGTGGGTGTGTCACTAGCCAGGAGGTGGGTAGTGTGTCACTAGCCAGGAGGTGGGTAGTGGGTGTGTCACTAGCCAGGAGGTGGGTAGTGGGTGTGTCACTAGCCAGGAGGTGGGTAGTGGGTGTGCCACTAGCCAGGAGGCGGGTAGTGTGTCACTAGCCAGGAGGTGGGTAGTGTGTCACTAGCCAGGAGGTGGGTAGTGTGTCACTAGCCAGGAGGTGGGTAGTGTGTCACTAGCCAGGAGGTGGGTAGTGTGTCACTAGCCAGGAGGTGGGTAGTGTGTGTGTCACTAGCCAGGAGGTGGGTAGTGTGTCACTAGCCAGGAGGTGGGTAGTGGGTGTGTCACTAGCCAGGAGGTGGGTAGTGTGTCACTAGCCAGGAGGTGGGTAGTGTGTCACTAGCCAGGAGGTGGGTAGTGGGTGTGTCACTAGCCAGGAGGTGGGTAGTGGGTGTGTCACTAGCCAGGAGGTGGGTAGTGTGTGTGTCACTAGCCAGGAGGTGGGTAGTGTGTCACTAGCCAGGAGGTGGGTAGTGTGTGTGTCACTAGCCAGGAGGTGGGTAGTGTGTCACTAGCCAGGAGGTGGGTAGTGGGTGTGTCACTAGCCAGGAGGTGGGTAGTGGGTGTGTCACTAGCCAGGAGGTGGGTAGTGTGTGTGTCACTAGCCAGGAGGTGGGTAGTGTGTCACTAGCCAGGAGGTGGGTAGTGTGTGTGTCACTAGCCAGGAGGTGGGTAGTGTGTCACTAGCCAGGAGGTGGGTAGTGGGTGTGTCACTAGCCAGGAGGTGGGTAGTGTGTCACTAGCCAGGAAGTGGGTAGTGGGTGTGTCACTAGCCAGGAGGTGGGTAGTGGGTGTGTCACTAGCCAGGAGGTGGGTAGTGTGTCACTAGCCAGGAGGTGGGTAGTGGGTGTGTCACTAGCCAGGAGGTGGGTAGTGTGTCACTAGCCAGGAGGTGGGTAGTGTGTCACTAGCCAGGAGGTGGGTAGTAGGTGTCACTAGCCAGGAGGTGGGTAGTGTGTGTGTCACTAGCCAGGAGGTGGGTAGTGTACCACTAGCCAGGAAGTGGGTAGTGGGTGTCACTAGCCCTTTCCTATCCCTACTAAGACCCAGGACAACCCACCTGCCCACTACTACCTCCCAGGTATCTTAATATCTTCAAAAGTCAATAATTGAGGGCAGCAGAAGTAAGATATACACCCAGTCACTGGTGTAACTATGATCTACACCTGTGGCCCGGCTCGCATAACCTTCCGCTCCACCGCCACCTGGCCACCCTCATCACCTGGGGACCACCTCCACCTGGCCACCCTCATCACCTGGGGACCACCACCACCTGGCCACCCTCATCACCTGGGGACCCCCGCCACCTATAGAACCCCTCCACATGGCGACCACCGCCACCTATAGAACCCCTCCACATGGCGACCACCGCCACCTATAGAACCCCTCCACATGGCGACCACCGCCACCTATAGAACCCCTCCACATGGCGACCCCCGCCACCTATAGAACCCCTCCACATGGCGACCACCGCCACCTATAGAACCCCTCCACATGGCGACCCCCGCCACCTATAGAACCCCTCCACATGGCGACCCCCGCCACCTATAGAACCCCTCCACATGGCGACCACCGCCACCTATAGAACCCCTCCACATGGCGACCACCGCCACATGGCAACCTCCGCCACCTGGCGTGTGGGGAATTTCCCAGCAGGTAAATTCATTAAAAGGTATTGATGATATCAAGTGGACTGTATTAGGAAAAAATGGACTGTATTAAATTTCAGAACCTCTGGTGTGTGTTTCCCTTTACACATATCTTGGGGTTATTCAGTTGTAGCCGATCTACCGCTAATTGTCGATAGACAGGAAATTTGTAATAATGACTAGTAAACTAAACTACTGAGATTATTTTAAATATTTAGATGGCCTAATGTGTCTAGAAGGTTTTAACCTGAGTACAATGAGCATCGGGGTAATCAGTCAGGTATGCAGCTCGAGGCCGACGGGTTGATGTCGTCTGGGTCTCGGATGATCACCACAGTTCTGCGAAAATTTTACAACGTAACTGCTGCAAGTATTTTATCATAGATATTTCACGTTCAGTAGGATCGCTCGCGGTGTAACCGGTCATTTATCTATTTTACAATTAAAAGGCCAATTAATATGTATAACTAGATATTAGACAAACTGGGTACAAATACACTGGTAATTGGAGGTCGCAGCCGCTGTAGAACACTGTAACGGCACAGATGTCAGTGATAAATGTGGCTGCTAAGTTTGCGTCTTCACGAGGCCTGTACTAGATCAACAGTGGCTTCTCTTCAATAGACACACTACCAATTTCACCCCATTTATTAACAAGGACAGGGAGGCGTTATTTTACGAGTTATTTTATCAGTTCCAATCACAGAAAACACATTTTTCCGATTGTAATGCTGGGCAGGAAGTTCCCAAGAAAGTAAATTATATTTTATGGGTATAAAGTTTATAACGTGACTATTTCATTTGCGCTTGACTCTACTAGTCACATCTGGTATATTTCGCCTCAGGGAGGAAGTTACTTAGTTCTATCTAAGCTTTACTTAAGTCCAGTCTAATATAAAACTTTTAAAGTATAATTAAATTGTCGACTGGAAGAATTAGGAATTCGTGAGAAATAAAGTCACATCGCCAACGTTGGCTGACGCAATACTCCTCCATGCTCTCCACGGAGCTTCTCGACATTTCTCACTGGAAAATTAATACAGTTAGTAAGGTTAGTTTTCTGACATAACGAATTTAAATTATTATATCAGGGGATAGTAAATGGGGTGTCGGAAATTTCCTACCTGGCGACCCCCTCCACCTGGTGACCCCCTCCACCTGGTGACCCCCTCTACCTGGTGACCCCCTCCACCTGGTGACCACGTCTACCTGGCGACCACGTGTACCTGGTGACCACGTCCACCTGGCGACCACGTCCACCTGGCGACCACGTGTACCTGGCGACCACGTCCGCCTGGCGACCACGTGTACCTGGCGACCACGTGTACCTGGCGACCACGTCCGCCTGGCGACCACGTCTACCTGGCGACCACGTCTACCTGGCGACCACGTCCACCTGGCGACCACGTCTACCTGGCGACCACGTCCACCTGGCGACCACGTCTACCTGGTGACCTCCTCCACCTGGCGACCACGTCCACCTGGCGACCACGTCTACCTGGTGACCTCCTCCACCTGGCGACCACGTCCACCTGGCGACCACGTCCACCTGGCGACCACGTCCACCTGGTGACCACGTCCACCTGAAGATTCCTTGCAGTGAAGTTAGCAGCAAATATAGGAGCATGATAGACATATGGTTAAGGCAACTAAGTGAGAGGTCAACCGCGGGGTTTGTTCCAACACATCCCAACACCTTCCAGGTAAACCCCAACACCATCTAAAGTTATGATTTAAAAACGACCCGAACGGTGGAGTTCACTTAATGGGCCACTTATGAGCCGAGGCTCCGTGAACCTGAGGGCTTGTGAGCCGAGGCTCCCTGAACCTGAGGGCTTGTGAGCCGAGGCTCCGTGAACCTGAGGGCTTGTGAGCCGAGGCTCCGTCAACCTGAGGGCTTGTGAGCCGAGGCTCCGTGAACCTGAGGGCTTGTGAGCCGAGGCTCCGTGAACCTGAGGGCTTGTGAGCCGAGGCTCCGTGAGCCTGAGGGCTTGTGAGCCGAGGCTGCGTCAACCTGAGGGCTTGTGAGCCGAGGCTCCATCAACCTGAGGGCTTGTGAGCCGAGGCTCCGTGAACCTGAGGGCTTGTGAGCCGAGGCTCCGTGAGCCTGAGGGCTTGTGAGCCGAGGCTGCGTCAACCTGAGGGCTTGTGAGCCGAGGCTGCGTCAACCTGAGGGCTTGTGAGCCGAGGCTCCGTGAACATGAGGGCTTGTGAGCCGAGGCTCCGTGAACCTGAGGGCTTGTGAGCCGAGGCTCCGTGAACCTGAGGGCTTGTGAGCCGAGGCTCCGTCAACCTGAGGGCTTGTGAGCCGAGGCTCCGTGAACCTGAGGGCTTGTGAGCCGAGGCTCCGTGAACCTGAGGGCTTGTGAGCCGAGGCTCCGTCAACCTGAGGGCTTGTGAGCCGAGGCTCCGTGAACCTGAGGGCTTGTGAGCCGAGGCTCCGTCAACCTGAGGGCTTGTGAGCCGAGGCTGCGTCAACCTGAGGGCTTGTGAGCCGAGGCTCCGTGAACCTGAGGGCTTGTGAGCCGAGGCTCCGTGAACCTGAGGGCTTGTGAGCCGAGGCTGCGTCAACCTGAGGGCTTGTGAGCCGAGGCTCCGTGAACCTGAGGGCTTGTGAGCCGAGGCTGCGTCAACCTGAGGGCTTGTGAGCCGAGGCTCCGTGAACCTGAGGGCTTGTGAGCCGAGGCTGCGTCAACCTGAGGGCTTGTGAGCCGAGGCTCCGTGAACCTGAGGGCTTGTGAGCCGAGGCTGCGTCAACCTGAGGGCTTGTGAGCCGAGGCTGCGTGAACCTGAGGGCTTGTGAGCCGAGGCTCCGTGAACCTGAGGGCTTGTGAGCCGAGGCTCCGTGAACCTGAGGGCTTGTGAGCCGAGGCTCCGTGAACCTGAGGGCTTGTGAGCCGAGGCTCCGTGAACCTGAGGGCTTGTGAGCCGAGGCTCCGTGAACCTGAGAGCTTGTGAGCCGAGGCTCCGTGAACCTGAGGGCTTGTGAGCCGAGGCTCCGTGAACCTGAGGGCTTGTGAGCCGAGGCTCCGTGAACCTGAGGGCTTGTGAGCCGAGGCTCCATCAACCTGAGGGCTTGTGAGCCGAGGCTGCGTCAACCTGAGGGCTTGTGAGCCGAGGCTGCGTCAACCTGAGGGCTTGTGAGCCGAGGCTGCGTCAACCTGAGGGCTTGTGAGCCGAGGCTCCGTCAACCTGAGGGCTTGTGAGCTGAGGCTGCGTCAACCTGAGGGCTTGTGAGCCGAGGCTCCGTCAACCTGAGGGCTTGTGAGCCGAGGCTCCGTGAACCTGAGAGCTTGTGAGCCGAGGCTCCGTCAACCTGAGGGCTTGTGAGCCGCAGTGCGTGACCTTGATCTTGATATAGCACGGGTCTCCACTACAATCAATAGACGTTGTGATGTTGTTCTAAGAAACTTGGTCCTTAGCTTTAAAGGGAATAACACAAATCAATTTCTGGTTACCAAAACTTGCTTTAAAGTCTCAAGGACCTGACTGGGCGGAGTCCCTCGTCCGTCTCTTGAACCTCCAGTGTTGACGGTGACAGCTGCCGTCCCCCCCACCCGTCTATAGGTGCAGACACCTGACGCAGCAGACACCTGACGCAGCAGACAGTTGACGCAGCAGACACCTGACGCAGCAGACACCTGACGCAGCAGACACCTGACGCAGCAGACACCTGACGCAGCAGACACCTGACGCAGCAGACACCTGACGCAGCAGACACCTGACGCAGCAGACACCTGACGCAGCAGACAGTTGACGCAGCAGACACCTGACGCAGCAGACACCTGACGCAGCAGACACCTGACGCAGCAGACACCTGACGCAGCAGACACCTGACGCAGCAGACACCTGACGCAGCAGACACCTGACGCAGCAGACAGTTGACGCAGCAGACACCTGACGCAGCAGACAGTTGACGCAGCAGACCCCTGACCCATCAGACAGCTGACGCAGCAGACACCTGACGCAGCAGACACCTGACGCAGCAGACACCTGACGCAGCAGACCCCTGACCCATCAGACAGCTGACGCAGCAGACCTGTGGCCTCCAGCAGAGTGTCGGGAGACGCGTATAGGGCCAGATGTGTGTCAACACCACAACACTCTCGTGAGTCACCAAGACATAGTGACGAGCACCACAGTAACCACACACACCCACCATGGCAGAAGGCTCCGTACGCTTGAGGCTGTGTGCGCAGCTGACACCAGCAATCATCACACACATGAATTCGACCTGGAGCACACAGGTGTTCGCTGGTCGTCCATTGGTGCAGAGGGACGACAGTAGAGCCGGTGGACAACTGGGCGCTTTAGTCAGGCATCAGTCGCCTCACCCGATCCTTCCGCGCTCTCAACTGTTTAGAGACAATTATAGAGTGAGGTGTATCAACATGTATGCCCGTGTTTGTTCCATGTAAAGTAGTCCACTGCGGGCTCACCATAGCCCGTGCTACTTGGAACTTTTGTTCCGAGTAGCTGAATCTTTAACATCAAAAACAAAATGCATTTGAATTACGGTTGTTGATGTTTTAGATTCACCTTCTCGGAACAAAAAGTTCCAAGTAGCACGGGCTATGGTGAGCCCGTAGTGGACTTACCTGACACAGGAGCGGGGCTGTGTGTGGTAAATTACGGGCTCACTACAGCCTGTGTGTGAGAGGTTACAACACATGTTAGCTTAAGGGGCCCGGACAGACGAGAGTTTTCCAAATATGAAATATAGTGAAATATTAAAAAAAAAATCCCATTATTAGGCATCAGCGTCGTGAAAATTTCATCCCAGTATGTTTTAAGAAATCGATTTTTTACTAATGTTTAAAAAATAAATGCGTGCGCGACGGGCGGCAATTGGCACTGATAATAACGACAACAACACTACTTATTTACTGGCCACCAGGGCTGAAGAGATACAAGCACCTGTCCCACACACAGAGAAGACAAGTAAGGAAGGTGTACACAGTGGATGTGCAGCTGTCGCCACCTGGAAGACCAGAGGTCACACATAATAATGAGTTACCTTACCTTGAGGTGTTTTCGGGGCATAGCGTCCCCGCGGCCCGGTCGTCGACCAGGCCTCATGGTTGCTGGACTGGTCAAGCAGTCTGTTGGACGCGGCTACTCGCAGCCTGACGTATGAATCACAGCCTGGTTGATCAGGTATCCTTTGGAGGTGTTTGTCAAGTTCTCTCTTGAACACTGTGAGGGGTCGGCTCAAGATAATATAGATCGCTTGGGCTCAAGATAATACAGATTGAGGCATTTTAGTCGGACAAAATAGATTAGATGTTTTACCGAGTGGATTCTACCAGTAAAGGCTACTGGGGTACATGCCGTCTTGGAACAGTGCAGATACTTCCACCGAAAACTATGCAAATTTTCAATTAACAAAAAAAATGTTACAAGCTTCATATCCCGGATTTCCACGAGAGATGTACCAGAGCATTATAGATGGGAAGATCAATATATTACTGAATTTTTTTTTATAGGCAGGCAGAAACAGAGTAGAACATATAAGAGAGAGGAACAGTCAGATAGAACCACTGCAGGATTACAGAGGTGGAGGGGGGGGGGGAGATATCCACAAGACTGTAATACAAGTTATCAACAAGCACACAGGTACTACACCACGAGTTAGTATGTTATTATGCTGTATTTTATTATATATCATATAAATATATTGCCCAATGACAATATTCCTTATGTTGCGTTGTACGAAAAGATGACAACCCCTTTTTTTTCTCTCATTCTTTTGTTTCAATGTGGATTTTATTTTGACTTCTACATCTTGGAGAAGGTATATCCGGCACTAAGCATGTGAAGATGGAACGAGGTTGGTCAACACGTTAATCAGCCACAGGTGGCAGAAGTTGTGACTTTCATTTATTTGGCCAATTAATTTACAGATTTCAAACTCTATTTTCTTTGTCTATATAGGTTGTATTGATGCATGAGGACCAGATGAGGTCCTTATCAGTTATATATGGGAATTACAGTTACTGCTATATATATGTTTTGGTTATAAGAACATGAGAACATAATAATGAAGGTACCTGCAGGACGCTTATTGGCCCATACCAGGCACCTCCTATTTTTATCCACCCAATCTCATTCATATATATGTCTAGCCTACTGTTACACAGTTAAGGGGCCCAGTGTCTGTTTTACAGTTATCTCTAACGTATCCGGATACGTTAAGATATCCAGATACTGAGTTAGGATATCCGGATACGATGGCGCCTGACAGCTGAGTGGACAGCGCTTCGGATTCGTAGTCCTGAGGTTCCGGGTTCGATCCCCGGTGGAGGCGGAAACAAATGGGCAAAAAGTTTCTTTCACCCGATGCTCCTGTTACCTAGCAGTAAATAGGTACCTGGGAGTTAGACAGCTGCTACGGGCTGCTTCCTGGAGGGTGTTTAACAAAAAGGAGGCCTGGTCGAGGACCGGGCCGCGGGGACGTTAAGCCCCGAAATCATGTCAAAATAACCTCAAGATAAGATCCCTATATATTTTTTTTTTGTGGGTGGGGGGGGGATTTTTCTTGACTTCATTTCAACACATATTGACCGGCAACTTTCACATATTCCAGTACGAGTGCCAAGCAAAGTTTATTAAAACATACTAGAAAATTAATTAATTAGAACTACCATATGCATTGTCAATAACTACAATTTCAATTATCTCTAAAACAGAAATTTCAACGTTGAGACCTGATAAAAAATGTAGTTTCTGACCGATGCTCACCATTTTTACATATTAAGAGCAATGTTTTCAGTTCTGTAACCTCCAACGATTCCTTTAGTCATAAAGCCGTAACGTTTGGAGTTATATTTTTTTACGAATAAATTTGGCACATGTTTGGATGGCCACATTGATTTTTTTTTTACAGTAAACTATTCTCTCAAACAATATTTTTATCCAAGAAACATGAACGTTATATACGCCATTCTCAGACCAACTGATAATAAAATATATAAAATAACAATTGTGACATAATAAGATTTTTATCACTAATTTGAAATAGTGATTTTTTTGTTCTATTTTTTGTGTAACTTTTTTTTGTTCATGGTATGATGTTTATTCATTACGAAAAGTTGGAGCATTTACCATGAAGATATTATTCATAACAACATTGAGTGTGTTTGAGAGTTTCAGTGCCCCGTCACCGCGCCCCTTAACATGTGTGGTGGGAAGTGCCCCGTCACCGCGCCCCTTAACATGTGTGGTGGGAAGTGCCCCGTCACCGCGCCCCTTAACATGTGTGGTGGGAAGTGCCCCGTCACCGCGCCCCTTAACATGTGTGGTGGGAAGTGCCCCGTCACCGCGCCCCTTAACATGTGTGGTGGGAAGTGCCCCGTCACCGCGCCCCTTAACATGTGTGGTGGGAAGTGCCCCGTCACCGCGCCCCTTAACATGTGTGGTGGGAAGTGCCCCGTCACCGCGCCCCTTAACATGTGTGGTGGGAAGTGCCCCGTCACCGCGCCCCTTAACATGTGTGGTGGGAAGTGCCCCGTCACCGCGCCCCTTAACATGTGTGGTGGGAAGTGCACACCGCCATACTGCACCTCCTCACTGCGTGCACAGTAGTAACAGGGATCACACGCAACACACGATTTTAATTTAAATTTAAATTAAATTTTAATTAAAATTAAATTTAAATTTCAGTTAAATTCAGTTAAATCAGTTAAATTTTCATATTCGCGTTTAGCGTGTCAGGGGTTCCATATAATTTTTTCACAGTTAAAGACCGAAATTTTTCAAAGACCATTTGCGGATAAAGTGTTCATAAAAGTTTGTTAAGACTTCTTATGAGAAAAATAATTTCAAAGATCTTAGAAGTTTGTTAAGAGTTCTTATGGGGAAAATTCAAAACTTTTCAGAGACACGGAGTGGTGTCACCAAGAGACACGGAGTGGTGCCACCAAGAGACACGGGGTGGTGTCACCAAGAGACACGGAGTGGTGTCACCAAGAGACACGGGGTGGTGTCACCAAGAGACACGGGGTGGTGTCACCAAGAGACACGGGGTGGTGTCACCAAGAGACACAGGGTGGTGTCATCCAAAAGACACTGGGTGGTGTCACCAAGAGACACGGAGAGGTGTCACCAAGAGACACGGGGTGGTGTCACCAAGAGACACGGGGTGATGTCACCAAGAGACACGGAGTGGTGTCACCAAGAGACACGGAGTGGTGTCACCAAGAGACACGGGGTGGTGTCACCAAGAGACACAGGGTGGTGTCACCAAGAGACACGGGGTGGTGTCACCAAGAGACACGGGGTGGTGTCAGGCAAGAGACACGGGGTGGTGTCACCAAGAGACACGGGGTGGTGTCAGCCAAGAGACACGGGGTGGTGTCACCAAGAGACACGGGGTGGTGTCACCAAGAGACACGGGGTGGTGTCAGGTAAGAGAAACGGGGTGGTGTCACCAAGAGACACAGGGTGGTGTCACCAAGAGACACGGAGTGGTGTCACCAAGAGACACGGGGTGGTGTCACCAAGAGACACGGGGTGGTGTCAGCCAAGAGACACGGGGTGGAGTCAGCCAAGAGACAGGGTGGTGTCAGCCAAGAGACACGGGGTGGAGTCAGCCAAGAGACACGGGGTGGAGTCAGCCAAGAGACACGGGGTGGTGTCAGCCAAGAGACACAGGGTGGTGTCAGCCAAGAGACACTGGGTGGTGTCACAAAGAGACACGGGGTGGAGTCAGCCAAGAGACACAGGGTGGAGTCAGCCAAGAGACACGGGGTGGTGTCAGCCAAGAGACGCAAGGTGGTGTCAGCCAAGAGACACAGGGTGGTGTCAGCCAAGAGACACGGGGTGGTGTCACCAGGAGACACGGGTTGGTGTCAGCCAAGAGACACGGGGTGGTGTCAGCCAAGAGACACGGGGTGGAGTCAGCCAAGAGACACAGGGTGGTGTCAGCCATGAGACACGGGTTGGTGTCAGCCAAAAGACGCGGGGTGGTGTCAGCCAAGAGACGCGGGGTGGTGTCAGCCAAAAGACGCGGGGTGGTGTCAGCCAAGAGACGCAAGGTGGTGTCATCAAGAGACACGGGGTGGTGTCACCAAGAGACACGGGGTGGTGTCACCCAGAGACACGGGGTGGTGTCACCAAGAGACACGGGGTGGTGTCACCCAGAGACACGGGGTGGTGTCACCAAGAGACACGGGGTGGTGTCACCCAGAGACACGGGGTGGTGTCACCAAGAGACACGGGGTGGTGTCACCAAGAGACGCGGGGTGGTGTCATCCAAAAGACACTGGGTGGTGTCACCAAGAGACACGGGGTGGTGTCACCAAGAGACACGGGGTGGTGTCATCCAAAAGACACTGGGTGGTGTCACCAAGAGACACGGGGTGGTGTCAGGCAAGAGACACTGGGTGGTGTCACCAAGAGACACGGGGTGGTGTCAGGCAAGAGACACAGGGTGGTGTCACCCAGAGACGCGGGGTGGTGTCATCCAAAAGACACTGGGTGGTGTCACAAAGAGACACGGGGTGGTGTCACCAAGAGACACGGGGTGGTGTCAGGCAAGAGACACGGGGTGGTGTCAGGCAAGAGACACGGGGTGGTGTCATCCAAAAGACACTGGGTGGTGTCACCAAGAGACACGGGGTGGTGTCAGGCAAGAGACACGGGGTGGTGTCACCAAGAGACACGGGGTGGTGTCAGGCAAGAGACACGGGGTGGTGTCACCAAAAGACACGGGGTGGTGTCAGGCAAGAGACACGGGGTGGTGTCACCAAGAGACACGGGGTGGTGTCAGGCAAGAGACACAGGGTGGTGTCACCAAGAGACACGGGGTGGTGTCAGGCAAGAGACACGGGGTGGTGTCACCAAAAGACACGGGGTGGTGTCAGCCAAGAGACGCGGGGTGGTGTCAGCCAAGAGACACGTTGTGGTGTCACCAAAAGACACGGGGTGGTGTCAGCCAAGAGACACAGGGTGGTGTCAGACAAGAAACACGGGTTGGTGTCACCAGGAGACACGGGGTGGTGTCAGCTAAGAGACGTGGGTTGGTGTCAGCCAAGAGATACAGGGTGGTGTCAGCCAAGAGACACGGGGTGGTGTCAGCCATGAGACACGGGGTGGAGTCAGCCAAGAGACACAGGGTGGTGTCAGCCATGAGACACGGGTTGGTGTCAGCCAAGAGACACGGGGTGGTGTCAGCCAAGAGACACGGGGTGGTGTCAGCGAAGAGACACAGGGTGGTGTCAGCCATGAGACACGGGGTGGTGTCAGCCAAGAGACACGGGGTGGTGTCAGCCAAGAGACACGGGGTGGAGTCAGCCAAGAGACACAGGGTGGTGTCAGCCATGAGACACGGGTTGGTGTCAGCCAAGAGACACGGGGTGGTGTCAGCCAAGAGACACGGGGTGGTGTCAGCCAAGAGACACTGGGTGGTGTCAGCCAAGAGACACAGGGTGGTGTCAGCCATGAGACACGGGTTGGTGTCAGCCATGAGACACGGGTTGGTGTCAGCCAAGAGACACGGGGTGGTGTCAGCCATGAGACACGGGGTGGAGTCAGCCAAGAGACACAGGGTGGTGTCAGCCATGAGACACGGGTTGGTGTCAGCCAAGAGACACGGGGTGGTGTCAGCCAAGAGACACGGTGTGGTAACACCAAGAGACACGGGGTGGTGTCAGCCAAGAGACGCGGGGTGGTGTCAGCCAAGAGACACGGTATGGTGTCACCAAAAGACACGGGGTGGTGTCAGCCAAGAGACACGGGGTGGTGTCAGCCAAGAGACACAGGGTGGAGTCAGCCAAGAGACACGGGGTGGTGTCAGCCAAGAGACACAGGGTGGAGTCAGCCAAGAGACACGGGGTGGTGTCAGCCAAGAGACGCAAGGTGGTGTCAGCCAAGAGACACAGGGTGGTGTCAGCCAAGAGACACGGGGTGGTGTCACCAGGAGACACGGGTTGGTGTCAGCCAAGAGACGCGGGGTGATGTCAGCCAAAAGACGCGGTGTGGTGTCAGCCAAGAGACGCGGGGTGGTGTCAGCCAAAAGACGCGGGGTGGTGTCAGCCAAGAGACGCAAGGTGGTGTCATCAAGAGACACGGGGTGGTGTGAGCCAAGAGACGCGGGGAGGTGTCACCCAGAGACGCGGGGTGGTGTCACCCAGAGACGCGTGGTGGTGTCACCAAGAGACGCGGGGTGGTGTCACCCAGAGACACGGGGTGGTGTCACCAAGAGACGCGGGGTGGTGTCACCAAGAGACGCGGGGTGGTGTCACCAAGAGACGCGGGGTGGTGTCACCCAGAGACGCGGGGTGGTGTCACCCAGAGACACGGGGAGGTGTCACCCAGAGACACGGGGTGGTGTCACCCAGAGACGCGGGGAGGTGTCACCCAGAGACGCGGGGTGGTGTCACCCAGAGACGCGGGGTGGTGTCACCAAGAGACGCGGGGTGGTGTCACCAAGAGACGCGGGGTGGTGTCACCCAGAGACGCGGGGTGGTGTCACCCAGAGACACGGGGAGGTGTCACCCAGAGACACGGGGTGGTGTCACCAAGAGACGCGGGGTGGTGTCACCAAGAGACACGGGGTGGTGTCACCAAGAGACACGGGGTGGTGTCACCAAGAGACGCGGGGTGGTGTCACCAAGAGACACGGGGTGGTGTCACCAAGAGACGCGGGGTGGTGTCAGCCAAGAGACGGAAGGTGGTGTCAGCCAAGAGACGGAAGGTGGTGTCAGCCGCCATCCATTGCTTCTGTTTATAACATTAATTCTCACCACCTGATAAAGAAAACGAGCACTGACACTCGTAGAAAATGGGCAAACCAAAACCGGAAGAAGATGGGAACTTCGGGGTTAACAATTATTTTGAATGTTATTATTTACATTGTGAGGGTGGGCGAGGTGCGGGGTAGGAGGCTGCGAGAGGCAGCGGGTGGGTACACTGTACACCCACACGGTGGAGGAGGAGGTGTTAGTACACCGTGTAAACGTTTGCGGTGTTGGGTGTTGGCGGGGTGGGTGTAGTATCGACCAGCGTGTGTGCGGAGGGGCCGTCGTCAGTGAGTCAGTGTGTGGTGCTCAGCTCGCAAGGCAGCCCGCACCAAACACCCTCCGCCACGCTGCCTCACACTCGCTCACCCTCCTCCTCTTCCTCTCCTTTCTCTCCTTCTTTCTCTTCTTCTCCTCTCTCTTTTCTTTCCTCCTTCCCGTCTTCTCTCTTGCCGCTCTCCAAGTCCTATCAGCTCGTCCCCACTTCCTATTCGTTTACTTCGTCGACACCTGAGGCAGGATCTTCCTCCGTCAGGAGTTCGAGGCAGCCAGCACCCGCGTGGTCGAGTGAGACATCTGCCTCTTCGGGTGACTCTCCAGGGCCTCTCCCTTCGCCTCTAACTGCCTCGCCCTTCACCGCTAACCCCCGTAAACTGAGTCCAGCGGAATCATCCCCGGACAAGCGCCCTCGGAGTGCCTCTATTCCCCAGTCGCCGTCAATCTGCGTGTCGTGGAGTGCTAGTGCCCCGGACTCCATCACGGAGCGCTTTCCGCGAAGTGTGTCACTCCCGGACTCCTCCCTGGAGGAGAACCTCTGGCGGGATTCGATCTTGGACTCGCCTTCGGGCCACGCCACCTCCTGGACTAGGCTCCTGCCGCGGTCACACTCGTCCCTGGCCTCGATCTCCGGGTCGCCGTCTTACGTGTCTTTGGACTCGAGTCCGCCCTCGTCGCCGCCGTCGTCGCCGCCGGGCCACCACGGAGTGTTCAACATGCCACGTCCCTTGGCCCAGAGTGCCCTCATGCGGCCGCTGGTGGCACTGGCACTTCCCGGCATGTACCTCGTCTACAAGTACAACCAGTACAAGCGCCAGCAGCAGGAGGCCAACCGACGCAAGGCCGCCGAGAGGGAACTGTCGCAGCTCAACCACAAGATTGTAAGTACCTGCTGCCTCCTAGATGGCACTGTGCCTATCCCTGTGGCTCTGTTCCTCACTCATGGGCACTGTGTCTGTCACTGAAGCCCTGTTTCTCACTTGGGGATATTATGTGTCACCTTGGGGTACCATGTCTCACACTAGGGCATTGTGTCTCACGCCTCTGGGGTACTGCGTCTCACCTCTGGGGTACTGCGTCTCACCTCTGAGGTACTGCGTTTCTTTCCAGAGTACCTTACTCACCTTGATATGTTAGCAAGGTCTAACATTAGCTCCTAGCACCGCCTTCCAAACATTCTAGTTCAATGCAATGACTCAATACTCATAATTTACATATAAATATGAGTATTGAGTTATTGTCAACAACTTCGTCCAACCCATTTCTCTTATTGATAGCTCTAACACTCAATAAGTTCTTATGACATGTCTGTGAACCATATGTCAACAGAACACATGATACACAGACCATGTGAACCACCTCCTCGTTCTGCTGTTTCTAGTTTCAAAAACATTTTGGTCTGCTTAATTAAGATAACCTCAAGATACTTTGTAATTTCCGACAGAATCGTATATATATCCCTACCATGTCCCTCTATTCTCCTGCGTGGTGAGCTCTCACGCTCAGCCTTAGCAACGAGCCTTCTTTCATATCTCTGGAGTTGTTCTAGTTTTGTCTTGTACTTTTTTAGGGGAGGGTTCCATGCCGGAGCGACATACTTAAGAGCAAGTCACATATTGTACTAGGAGGGGTAACCGGCTGGGTCCGGGTCTTTCTCCCCCCCCCTCTTTATCTTTCCCTTCTCTCAACTCTATTTTCGTATCCCCCTCTCTTCCCTTCCTCCCAGTATAACATTCATCACCCACCATCCTAACATTTAATATGCTTGACGAATCTTAATGAGGATGAATTTGTGTAGTGAGATTAGAAATTAGTTGAGTTTGTCATTTACTGCAAAGGCGGGACATGGGGCTGGACCTTGACAGCCCTATGCACCGTCCGTAACCCAGACCATTCACCCCACAAAGTTTCACGAGGCTAGCCACAAGCGTCCGACTGTCTGCTTTGGACAATTCAGTTTCTTTCTTTATTATGCACCCCATACCCATCCCGTGGGCGGTGGTGTAAAGGGTTACAGAGGCACATAATGGTTCAGGAACTGAACCCTCTAGTTCGTTTAGCTAAGCAAATAACAATCTTTTGACGCTAGTTACACAATTATTAATGTTATATATACATGTACACATACTCATACATACATGAACATTATATATATATATATATATATATATATATATATATATATATATATATATATATATATATATATATATATTTACACATATACATACACATACATATTTAATCACCTACACAAATACACACATCAATATATATATATATATATATATATATATATATATATATATATATATATATATATATATATATATATATATATATATATATTTACACATATACATACACATACATATTTAATCACCTACACAAATACACACATCAATAATATTTTGTATTACAAGTGATTCAACAAGAGGCTCACAACAGTCACTATACAAGGCACTTTACATCTATGGTGAGTCACACACAGGTACTAGTCTTGCTGCACACCCACCCAACTGGGCGGCAGCTTTACAGTCATGTGCTCCACACCCACCCAACTGGGCGGCAGCTTTACAGTCATGTGCTACACACCCACCCAACTGGGCGGTAGCTTTACAGTCATGTGCAGCATTACCTACAGTAAGCAAATTTTGGATACTTCGCTAAGATTCCTGGCAGTACATCATTATGAATGAAGTACTTACACATTTCTTGGACACTATTGATGGTGTTATCTCTAAATTCCGCGATTTTTTCACATTCCATTATATAATGACGCAAAGTATGCGAATAGTTCTGCTGACAGAGTTTACATTTAGTCAAATCTACATCAGCAGATGTTACAAACTCCCAGAGGTACTTGTAGTCGAGCCTAAGCCTAGCAGTGGTAACATCTAGAAGTCTGCTAACATTATTGAATGACCCATAGACGTGCTTAATAGAATGATGATAGATGGAGTAACTGGTGTGAATTTCACTTTGCCTCAAGTCTCCGAAATTTAGTTGATGTTCCCGGAATATTGCTGCCCTCAGGCTGCTCAGAGGCAGTCCAAGTTGGTAATCAATTCCTACTTTACGAGCAAAAGTCTTGGCCAAGTCCTCAGGTCTATCATGCATACTTTGGACAAACAGACATTTTCCCTTACAGATATGTAAATAGGAATCGGAACACTTTTGTTTTGATTCTGAAGGCCACACGCACGTTGGTCAGTTTGGTGTATGTCGCTGACATTATTCGGCTAATAATTTCTGTTGTCCGAGACAGGAAGCCTGTGAATATACATACACCTCGATGCTTAAGGTATGTATCAAGGCTCCCTATGGGAGGAACACTGACCTGCCCCAGCATGTAACACAACAATTGTTCTCCAGCTCCTGGGCACCTGTTTCACGCTTGATGAACAGTGGCATTAAGCGAAAGGAAGTGTGTCCAACCATTTATGTCTGCTCTAGTGTCTGCTCCAGTGTCTGCTCCAGTGTCTGCTCCAGTGTCTGCTCCAGTGTCTGCTCCAGTGTCTGCTAGTGTCTGCTCCAGTGTCTGCTCCAGTGTCTGCTCCAGTGTCTGCTAGTGTCTGCTCCAGTGTCTGCTCCAGTGTCTGCTTCAGTGTCTGCTCCAGTGTCTGCTTCAGTGTCTGCTCCAGTGTCTGCTCCAGTGTCTGCTCCAGTGTCTGCTACAGTGTCTGCTCTTGACCCTACACTGTGGTACGGGTCTTCTCACTGGGTTAAGGTCCAGGACCATTTTTACCGATGACTTTCGAGTGATTTCGCATTTGCCGAGTAATGTAGTCTCCGCCTGTGATGATTCGTCTCATTAGTTTGCATCAACAACAAACATTGATTGAAACGAGCTAGTTTCCTGTCATGTCGTTATCATTTACAAGAACAGGATGGCCCCTAGCATCACTTCCTTTGGAACACCACACAACTGGTGTGAGGAATGGTCCAGAAAATTTCTACTAAAGTTCAAGTCGGGAAAGTGTAAAGTAATGAAATTAGACGAAGGGAGCAGGAGGCTGAACCCAAGGTACCATCTGGAAAGTGATATCCTGCAAGAGTCAAATAGAGAGAAAGATTTGGGGGTTGATATCACACCGAACCTGTCCCCAGAGGCCCACATCAAAAGGATATCATGAGCAGCATATGCTAGACTGGCCAATATAAGAACTACCTTTAGAAACTTGTGTAAGGAATCGTTCAGGACCCTGTATACCACTTATGTAAGACCAATCCTGGAGTATGCAGCTCCAGCCTGGAGTCCATACCTAGTTAAACACAAGACAAAGTTAGAGAAGATTCAGAGATATGCCACCAGGCTCGTCCCGGAACTGAGCGGTAAGAGTTACGAGGAAAGGCTACGGGAACTAAAAGTCACGTCCCTGGAAGACAGAAGAGTTAGGGGAGACATGATCACCACCTACCATATTCTTAGAGGAATTAACAGGGTGGACAAAGACATATGATTTAGCATAGGTGGAACAAGTACAAGAGGACACAGGTGGAAACTTAGTACCCAAATGAGCCACAGAGACATTAGAACGAATTTTGTCAGTGTCAGAGTAGTTAACAAAAGGAATACATTAAGCAGTGATGTGGCGGAGGCTGACTCCATACACAGTTTCAACTGCAGATTTTATAGAGCTCAATAGGCTCAGGAACCTGCACACCAATTAACTGACAGATGAGAGGCGAGACCAAAGAGCCAGAGCTCAACCCCCGCAGGCACAGCTAGGTGAGTACAAGACGTCAGTATCTCCCCTCTCAACGCGACCTTTAGTTACCTTTGTGAGCAGTAGTCACTCACTCACACTTGAGCGTTAGTTGCGGCCTCCCAGCCCGCTCCTGCTGCCTGGGTCGGCGGCGTCACGGCCGCCACACACCATCAAATGTTGCCGACTCTTTATTTATACAACAGGAAAAGTTTGTCAAGCAAGGTGGACCCCGTGCCTGTGTTTGGTGAGAAAGTTAGCTGATGTAAGTGTTTTACAAGTCCACCCGGGGGCACTGTGCCTCACCCGGGGGCACTGTGCCTCACCCGAGGGCACTGTGCCTCACCCGGGGGCACTGTACCTCACCCAGGGGCACTGTGCCTCACCCGGGGGCACTGTGCCTCACCCGAGGACACTGTGCCTCACCCGGGGGCACTATGCCTCACCCGGGGGCACTGTGCCTCACCCGAGGGCACTGTGCCTCACCCGGGGGGCACTGTGCCTCACCCGAGGGCACTGTGCCTCACCCGAGGGCACTGTGCCTCACCCGGGGGCACTGTGCCTCACCCGGAGGCACTGTGCCTCACCCGGGGGGCACTGTGCCTCACCCGGGGGCACTGTACTTACCTATAAGTACTGCCGTATCAGAGACTGCGGAGAAGAAGGGTCTACCTGGGTATGCCCCGCCTACTTACTGTGTTGTGCCCATGGTGTTAGTATTTAGGTATTTTGACATTGGAATTCGTTATTGAATGTGGCCATAAAGTTGTGGGTGGAGGTGGCTCCCATAACTTCTCCTCTCAGTGTTGCTACTCTGTGACCTACAGGTTACCACTACTTCCCTACACTCCTGCGCCTCATGTGTGTTTACAGCGTCCACTTATGTCCTCTCTTCATACTGCCTCTCATGTTAAAGAGGTTGTCCTTGTCTACCTTGATAATTACCATCAGTATATTTAATGTTGTGATCATGTCCCCTTCTGTTTCTTTTAGAAGATTGTGAGGTTTTTGTTCTTTTAAGTTATCCTCATAACTTGAGCCGTCTTAGCTGTGGCGCTGATCTTGTTGCACACCCTTGTACACCTTCAAGGTGGCCTTCATGCCTCACAAGGTCTTGAGGAAGGTGTTGTATATTCCAGTATACCTCTAAGGTCCTGCTTCAGGCCTCTATACCACAGTGTTAATGTGTGCCACCCTTACATATGCTGCCCATGTTACCCTCTCTCGGTGTGTGCCTCTGGTGATAGCAATGGAATTATATCTTCTACCATATCCTCTTCCCTCGTTCCGACTCCTGCGGGTGCCCTCATAGTGTACATACCTCCTGCTCTCTCCTATCACTTTCCCATATTCATTACCTTACACTGACTTGGATTGAATACTAACAACCATTTGTTTGCTCAATCCTGGAATCCTCGGTTTTTACCTTTGTCATCAGCTTTGTGACGTGTGCAGCACTGAGGTGATGTAGGAGGTCCTCCCCACGGGGAGGTGTGTCCCAGACCTGGACCAGCCGGGGTCCAGGACCCAGGCTCACGGTACTCCGCTCCTTACTTCCCGCCACCTGGCACACTCCCCTCTCACTGACTGTGACTGTGACTGTGACTGTGACTGTGACTGGTGTTACTCACACAGCCCCACAACACAGTGCCTGCTAAGTTATCCCCGCCAGCTTCTCCAGTGTCAACACCTCCACCTCCCGGGCACCAACAGCATCAACAACATTTTGACAACTTATGCACACACCAGCTATCCTTTTCCTGTCTTATTTGACAAGACTGTCACCCCAAATATGACATTAGTCAGGCGCGACCTTCGCCATCTGGAGCCATGGTGCGCTTCTCTTACATCTTTTGTCCATTAAAGGTGTTTACCTATTGTATACTTGACAACTTTCTCCGTCACTTGGCCCTCGGCTCCACCTTAGTGCCTCCTCTCTCCCCTTCTCTCATTATTGGCACTATTTTTTTCCCCATAAATCTGGCAGGTGTCCAGTATCATGTGTTTAGTTGGACACTTTAGTTAGTGGGTGGCACAGTGTCTGTGCCTCACCCTGGGTCTGTGCCTCACCCTGGGTCTGTGCCTCACTCTGGGTCTGTGCCTCACCCTGGGTCTGTGCCTCACCCTGGGTCTGTGCCTCACCCTGGGTCTGTGCCTCACTCTGGGTCTGTGCCTCACCCTGGGTCTGTGCCTCACTCTGGGTCTGTGCCTCACCCTGGGTCTGTGCCTCACCCTGGGTCTGTGCCTCACCCTGGGTCTGTGCCTCACCCTGGGTCTGTGTCTCATCCTGGGTCTGTGCCTCACCCTGGGTCTGTGCCTCACCCTGGGTCTGTGCCTCACCCTTGGTCTGTGTCTCACCCTGGGTCTGTGCCTCACCCTGGGTCTGTGCCTCACCCTGGGTCTGTGCCTCACCCTGGGTCTGTGTCTCACCCTGGGTCTGTGCCTCACCCTTGGTCTGTGTCTCACCCTGGGTCTGTGCCTCACCCTGGGTCTGTGCCTCACCCTGGGTCTGTGCCTCACCCTGGGTCTGTGTCTCACCCTGGGTCTGTGCCTCACCCTTGGTCTGTGTCTCACCCTGGGTCTGTGCCTCACCCTGGGTCTGTGCCTCACCCTGGGTCTGTGCCTCACCCTGGGTCTGTGCCTCACCCTGGGTCTGTGCCTCACCCTGGGTCTGTGCCTCACCCTGGGTCTGTGCCTCACCCTGGGTCTGTGTCTCACCCTGGGTCTGTGCCTCACCCTTGGTCTGTGTCTCACCCTGGGTCTGTGCCTCACCCTGGGTCTGTGCCTCACCCTGGGTCTGTGCCTCACCCTTGGTCTGTGTCTCACCCTGGGTCTGTGCCTCACTCTGGGGAGCTGTATTTCTGGCACTCCACGACACACACAGGTGTTCCTGGCACTCCACGACACACACAGGTGTTCCTGGCACTCCACGACACACACACAGGTGTTCCTGGCACTCCACGACACACACAGGTGTTCCTGGCACTCCACGACACACACACAGGTGTTCCTGACACTCCACGACTCACACACAGGTGTTCCTGGCACTCCACAACACACAGGTGTCCCCTGGCACCCCACGACACACACAGGTGTTCCTGGCACTCCACGACTCACACACAGGTGTTCCTGGCACTCCACGACTCACACACAGGTGTTCCTGGCACTCCACGACTCACACACAGGTGTTCCTGGCACTCCACGACACACACAGGTGTTCCTGGCACTCCACGACATACACACAGGTGTTCCTGGCACTCCACGACACACACAGGTGTTCCTGGCACTCCACGACACACACACAGGTGTTCCTGGCACTCCACGACACACACAGGTGTTCCTGGCACTTCATGACACACACACAGGTGTTCCTGGCACTCCACGACTCACACACAGGTGTTCCTGGCACTCCACGACACACACACAAGTGTTCCTGGCACTCCACGACACACACACAGGTGTCCCCTGGCACTCCACAACACACACAGGTGTTCCTGGCACTCCACGACACACACACAGGTGTCCCTGGCACTCCACGACACACAGGTGTCCCTGGCACCCCACGACACACAGGTGTCCCTGGCACCCCACGACACACACAGGTGTCCCTGGCACCCCACGACACACAGGTATCCCTGGCACTCCACCACACACACAGGTGTCCCTGGCACTCCACGACACACAGGTGTCCCTGGCACTCCACCACACACACACAGGTGTCCCTGGCACCCCACGACACACAGGTGTCCCTGACACCCCACGACACACAGGTGTCCCTGGCACTCCACGACACACACACAGGTGTTTCTGGCACCCCACAACACACAGGTGTCCCTGGCACTCCACCACACACACAGGTGTCCCTGGCACTCCACGACACACAGGTGTCCCTGGCACTCCACCACACACACACAGGTGTCCATGGCACTCCACGAGCAAGAGTGACGGTGTAAGATGTGAACTTGGCACTCAGCCACGACGTTAACAGTGTTTATACCCTGGAGCTGAGGGTAGTGGGAGTGCCGCCCTGTTGGCACTCTCCTGGAACATAACTGTTAATCTCAGCTCGGCATCACTGGCGATCAACGAGACTCACACCGCTGAGTAAACTCACACTGAGTTTACTCAGTGGGTGAGGTGTGTACAGGTGGGGGGGGGGGAGGCACTCAGTAAACAGTGCCTGGAGGGCAGGCCAGTTAAAGTGTTGGCACTGGAGCTCCCGGGATTGGCTCCTGGGGCCACAATGTTGCCGACCTCTGTTGTCATGTCAGTGGTAGTCATGTCAGTGGTAGTCATGTCAGTGGTAGTCATGTCATGTCTCCAGTCAACAGGAGACGCTACAACAGGAGACGCTACAACAGGAGACGCTACAACAGGAGACGCTACAACAGAAGATGCTACAACAGGAGATGCTACAACAGAAGATGCTACAACAGGGGATGCTACAACAGGAGATGCTACAACAGGAAACGCTACAACAGGAGACGCTACAACAGGAGACGCTACAACAGGAGACGCTTCAACAGGAGACGCTTCAACAGGAGACGCTACAACAGGAGACGCTACAACAGGAGACGCTTCAACAGGAGACGCTTCAACAGGAGACACTACAACAGAAGACGCTACAACAGGAGACACTTCAACAGGAGACGCTTCAACAGGAGACACTACAACAGAAGATTCTACAACAGGAGACGCTACAACAGGAGACGCTACAACAGAAGATGCTACAACAGGAGATGCTACAACAGGAGATGCTACAACAGAAGATGCTGCAACAGGAGATGCTACAACAGGAGATGCTACAACAGGAGACGCTACAACAGGAGATGCTACAACAGGAGATGCTACAACAGAAGATGCTACAACAGGAGATGCTACAACAGGAGATTCTACAACAGAAGATGCTACAACAGGAGATGCTACAACAGGAGACGCTACAACAGGAGACACTACAACAGGAGACACTACAACAGGAGACGCTACAACAGAAGATGCTACAACAGGAGACGCTACAACTGGAGACGCTACAACAGGAGACGCTACAACAGAATACTATAACAGGAGACGCTACAACAGGAGACGCTACAACAGGAGACGCTACAACAGGAGATGCTACAACAGGAGACGCTACAACAGGAGACGCTACAACAGGAGACGCTACAACTGGAGACGCTATAACAGGAGACGCTACAACAGGAGACGCTACAACAGGAGACGCTACAACAGGAGACGCTACAACAGGAGACGCTACAACAGGAGACACTACAACAGGAGACGCTACAACAGGAGACGCTACAACAGGAGACGCTACAACAGAATACTATAACAGGAGACGCTACAACAGGAGACGCTACAACAGGAGACGCTACAACAGGAGACGCTACAACAGGAGACGCTACAACAGGAGACGCTACAACAGAAGATGCTACAACAGGAGATGCTACAACAGGAGACGCTACAACAGAAGATGCTACAACAGGAGACGCTACAACAGGAGACGCTACAACAGGAGACGCTACAACAGAAGATGCTACAACAGGAGACGCTACAACAGAAGATGCTACAACAGAAGATGCTACAACAGAAGATGCTACAACAGGAGACGCTACAACAGGAGACGCTACAACAGGAGACGCTACAACAGGAGACGCTACAACAGGAGACGCTACAACTGGAGACGCTACAACAGGAGACGCTACAACAGGAGACGCTACAACAGAATACTATAGCAGGAGACGCTACAACAGGAGACGCTACAACAGAAGATGCTACAACAGAAGATGCTACAACAGAAGATGCTACAACAGAAGATGCTACAACAGAAGATGCTACAACAGGAGACGCTACAACAGGAGACGCAACAACAGAAGATGCTACAACAGAAGATGCTACAACAGAAGATGCTACAACAGAAGATGCTACAACAGGAGACGGTACAACAGGAGACGCTACAACAGGAGACGCAACAACAGAAGATGCTACAACAGAAGATGCTACAACAGAAGATGCTACAACAGAAGATGCTACAACAGGAGACGCTACAACAGGAGACGCAACAACAGAAGATGCTACAACAGAAGATGCTACAACAGAAGATGCTACAACAGAAGATGCTACAACAGAAGATGCTACAACAGGAGACGCAACAACAGAAGATGCTACAACAGAAGATGCTACAACAGAAGATGCTACAACAGGAGACGCTACAACAGGAGACGCTACAACAGAAGATGCTACAACAGAAGATGCTACAACAGGAGACGCTACAACAGGAGACGCTACAACAGGAGACGCTACAACAGGAGACGCAACAACAGAAGATGCTACAACAGAAGATGCTACAACAGAAGATGCTACAACAGAAGATGCTACAACAGAAGATGCTACAACAGAAGATGCTACAACAGGAGACGCAACAACAGAAGATGCTACAACAGAAGATGCTACAACAGAAGATGCTACAACAGGAGACGCTACAACAGGAGACGCTACAACAGAAGACGCTACAACAGGAGACGCTACAACAGAAGACTATAACAGGAGATGCTACAACAGGAGACACTACAACAGGAGACGCTACAACAGAAGACTATAACAGGAGACGCTACAACAGGAGACGCTACAACAGAAGACGCTACAACAGGAGACGCTACAACAGGAGATACTACAACAGGAGACGCTACAACAGGAGACGCTACAACAGGAGATACTACAACAGGAGACGCTACAACAGGAGACGCTACAACAGAAGACGCTACCACAGGAGACGCTACAACAGAAGACGCTACAACAGGAGACGCTACAACAGAAGACGCTACAACAGGAGACGGTACAACAGGAGACGCTACAACAGGAGACGCTACAACAGAAGACACTACAACAGGAGACGGTACAACAGGAGACGCTACAACAGAAGACGCTACAACAGGAGATACTACAACAGGAGACGCTACAACAGGAGATACTACAACAGGAGACGCTACAACAGGAGACGCTACAACAGGAGATACTACAACAGGAGACGCTACAACAGGAGACGCTACAACAGAAGACGCTACCACAGGAGACGCTACAACAGAAGACGCTACAACAGGAGACGCTACAACAGAAGACGCTACCACAGGAGACGCTACAACAGAAGACTCTATAACAGGAGACGGTACAACAGGAGACGCTACAACAGGAGACGCTACAACAGAAGACACTACAACAGGAGACGGTACAACAGGAGACGCTACAACAGGAGACGCTACAACAGAAGACGCTACAACAGGAGACGTTACAACAGTTGTCAACGTTGTTGCGTCTCAACAGGAGACGCTACAACAGAAGACACTACAACAGGAGACGGTACAACAGGAGACGCTACAACAGGAGACGCTACAACAGGAGACGCTACAACAGGAGACGCTACAACAGGAGACGCTACAACAGAAGACACTACAACAGGAGACGCTACAACAGAAGACACTACAACAGGAGACGGTACAACAGGAGACGCTACAACAGGAGACGCTACAACAGGAGACGCTACAACAGGAGATACTACAAGAGGAGACGGTACAACAGGAGACGCTACAACAGGAGACGGTACAACAGGAGACGCTACAACAGGAGACGCTACAACAGAAGACGCTACAACAGGAGATGCTACAACAGGAGATGCTACAACAGGAGATGCTACAACAGGAGACGCTACAACAGAAGACGCTACAACAGGAGATGCTACAACAGGAGATGCTACAACAGGAGATGCTACAACAGGAGATGCTACAACAGGAGATGCTACAACAGGAGACGCTACAACAGGAGACGCTACAACAGAAGACGCTACAACAGGAGACGCTACAACAGAAGACTCTATAACAGGAGACGCTACAACAGAAGACACTACAACAGGAGATACTACAACAGGAGACGGTACAACAGGAGACGCTACAACAGGAGACGCTACAACAGAAGACGCTACAACAGGAGACGTTACAACAGTTGTCAACGTTGTTGCGTCTCAACAGGAGACGCTACAACAGAAGACGCTACAACAGGAGACGTTACAACAGTTGTCAACGTTGTTGCGTCTCAACAGGAGACGCTACAACAGGAGACGCTACAACAGAAGACGCTACAACAGGAGACGCTGACATATGTGGTATATAATGATCTGAAAGATTCCTTACACAAGTTTCTAAAGGCCGTTCTTATGTTAGCCAACCTGGCATATGCCGCTGATGTTATCCTCTTGATATGAGCTTCAGTGGACAGGTCTGGCGTGATATCAACCCCCAGGTCTTTCTCTCTCTCTGACTCTTGAAGTATTTCATCTCCCAAGTGATACCTTGTATCTGGTCTCCTGCTTCCTACCCCTATCTTCATTACATTACATTTGCTTGGGTTAAACTCTAACATCCATTTGTTCGACCATTCCTGCAGCTTGTCCAGGTCTTCTTGAAGCCTCAAGCTGTCCTCCTCTGTCTTAATCCTTCTCATAATTTTGGCGTCGTCAGCAAACATTGAGAGGAATGAGTCTATACCCTCTGGGAGATCATTTACGTATATCAGAAACAGGATAGATCCAAGCACAGAGCCCTGTGGGACTCCACTGGTGACTTCACGCCATTCTGAGGTCTCATCCCTCACTATAAATCTCTGCTTCCTATTGCTTAGGTACTCCCTTATCCACTGGAGCGCCCTACCAGTTACTCCTACCTGTTTCTCCAGCTTATGCATCAACCTTTTATGGGGTACTGTGTCAAAGGCTTTCCGACAGTCCAAAAAAATGCAGTCCGCCCATCCTTCTCTTTCTTGCTTAATCTTTGTCACCTGATCATATAATTCTATCAAGCCTGTAAGGCAAGATTTACCCTCCCTGAACCCATGTTGATGGGTTGTCACGAAGTCTCTTCTCTCCAGATGTGTTACTAGGTTTTTTCTCACAATCTTCTCCATCACCTTGCATGGTATACAAGTTAAGGACACTGGCCTGTAGTTCAGTGCCTCTTGTCTGTCACCCTTTTTGTATATTGGTACTACATTAGCAGTCTTCCATATTTCTGGTAGGTCTCCCGTTTCCAGTGACCTACTATACACTATGGAGAGTGGCAAGCTAAGTGCTCCTGCACACTCTTTCAATACCCATGGTGAGATTCCATCCGGCCCAACAGCTTTTCTCACATCCAGCTCCAATAGGTGCTTCTTGATCTCATCTCTTGTAATTTCGAACCTTTCCAAGGTCACCTGGTTTGCTGCCACCTCTCCTAGCGCCGTGACTTCTCCCTGTTCTATTGTAAAGACCTCCTGGAACCTTTTGATGAGTTCTTCACACACCTCTTTGTCATTCTCTGTGTACCTGTCCTCGCCCACCCTAAGTTTCATCACCTGTTCCTTCACTGTTGTCTTCCTCCTGATGTGACTGTGTAGTAGCTTTGGTTCGGTCTTGGCTTTATTAGCTATATCATTTTCATACCTTTTCTCAGCTGCTCTTCTCACACTAACATACTCGTTCCTGGTTCTCTGGTATCTCTCTCTATGTATCTGTGTGTGTGTACTCACCTATATACTCACCTATATGTGCTTGCAGGATCGAGCATTGACTCTTGGATCCCGCCTTTCTAGCTATCGGTTGTTTACAGCAATGACTCCTGTCCCATTTCCCTATCATACCTAGTTTTAAAAGTATGAATAGTATTTGCTTCCACAACCTGTTCCCCAAGTGCATTCCATTTTTCTACTACTCTCACGCTAAAAGAAAACTTCCTAACATCTCTGTGACTCATCTGAGTTTCCAGTTTCCACCCATGTCCCCTCGTTCTGTTATTATTACGTGTGAACATTTCATCTATTTCCACTTTATCAATTCCCCTGAGTATTTTATATGTCCCTATCATATCTCCTCTCTCCCTTCTTTTCTCTAGTGTCGTTAGGTTCAGTTCCTTCAGCCGCTCTTCATATCCCATCCCTCGTAACTCTGGGACAAGCCTCGTCGCAAACCTCTGAACCTTCTCCAGTTTCTTTATGTGTTTCTTCAGGTGGGGGCTCCATGATGGCGCGGCATACTCTAAGACGGGTCTCACGTAGGCAGTGTAAAGTGCCCTAAAAGCTTCCTCATTTAGGTTTCTGAATGAAGTTCTAATTTTCGCCAGTGTAGAGTACGCTGCTGTCGTTATCCTATTTATATGTGCCTCAGGAGTTAGATTAGGTGTCACATCCACTCCCAGGTCTCTTTCTCGAATCGTTACAGGTAGGCTGTTCCCCTTCATTGTGTACTGTCCCTTTGGTCTCCTGTCACCTGATCCCATTTCCATAACTTTACATTTACTGGTGTTAAACTCCAGTAGCCATTTCCCTGACCATCTCTGCAGCCTGTTTAAGTCCTCTTGGAGGATCCTACAATCCTCGTCTGTCACAACTCTTCTCATTAATTTTGCGTCATCTGCAAACATTGACATGTATGATTCCACTCCTGTAAATATATCATATACGTAAATTAGAAAGAGGATTGGTCCCAGCACCGATCCTTGAGGTACTCCACTTGTTACTGTTCGCCAGTCCGACTTTTCGCCCCTTACCATTACCCTCTGGCTCCTTCCTGTTAGGTAGTTCTTCACCCATACTAGGGCCTTTCCGCTTACTCCTGCCTGCCTCTCAAGTTTGTATAGCAGTCTCATGTGCGGTACCGTATCAAAGGCCTTTTGGCAGTCAAGAAATATGCAGTCTGCCCAGCCTTCTCTGTCCTGCCTTATCCTTGTTACTTTATCATAGAATTCTAAAAGGTTTGTTAGGCATGATTTCCCTGTCCAGAACCCATGTTGGTGCTTGTTTACAAACCCAATGCTCTCCAGGTGTTCAACAAGTCTTAGCCTAATTATTCTTTCAAGTATTTTGCAGGGGGTGCTTGTCAGTGATACGGGTCTGTAGTTAAGTGCCTCCTCCCTATCACCTTTTTTGAAAATCGGTACGACATTTGCCTCCTTCCAGCAACTGGGCAATTCTCCCGACATAAGTGACTCATTAAAGATCATTGCCAGAGGCACGCTGAGAGCCTGCGCTGCCTCTTTAAGTATCCACGGTGATACTTTGTCTGGTCCAACAGCTTTATTTGCATCCAGTGTTGTCAACTGTTTCATTACATCCTCTGCTGTCACCTCTATATCTGATAGTCTTTCATCTTGGGTAATCTCTTCTAACAAAGGGAGCTGCTCAGGCTCGGTTGTGAACACTCCATGGAATTTTGCATTCAGTACCTCGCAGATTTCCTTGTCGCTTTCTGTATATGCCCCTTCTGTTTTCCTCAGTCTTGTCACTTGGTCATTTACCGACATCTTCCTTCTTATATGGCTATGTAGTAATTTTGGTTGCTTTTTCGCTTTGACTGCAATATCATTCTCATAATTTCTTTCCGACACTCGTCTTATGTTAATGTAATCATTCCTAGCTCTGTTACATCTAATCCTGTTGTCCTCTGTCCTTTGTCTTCTGTACTTCCTCCACTCCCTCCTGCTTCTCACCTTTGCTTCCTGACACTGTCTATTAAACCATGGGTTATTATATTCCCTCCTGCTTTTTTCCTTTATTGTTGGAATAAATCTATCTTCAGCCTCCTTGCATTTCAATATGACTTGGTTCATCATACCTTGCACTGTTTTTCCTCTAAGTTCTTCCTCCCACTGCACTTCTCCCAGGTAGTCCCTTATCCTTCTGTAGTCCCCTTTTCTGTAATCAAGTCTCCTTTCCCGGACCTCTTGTCCTTTGGTCACAATTTTAAACTCCATCATGTAGTCAAAGACTAGGACACAATGGTCACTAGCTCCTAGTGGTATTTCATGTTCCAACTGCTCGATGTCTTCTACATTCTGAGTGATAATGAGATCTAATAGGCTGGGCGTATCCCCTCCTCTTTCCCTAGTATCTTCTTCCACATGCTGTGTTAGGAAATTCCTGTCAATAACGTCTACCAGCTTCGCTCCCCAGGTCTCTTCCCCGCCATGGGGATTCCTTGTTTCCCAATCTATCTCTCCGTGATTTAGGTCCCCCATGACCAGCAGCTTCGCTCTCATTCTATGCGCTAAAGTTGCTGCCCTCTGCAGTTCATCCATACATGTCTTGTTGCTGTCCTCGTACTCCTGCCTGAGCCTTCTACTGTTTGGTGGGGGATTGTAGAGTATCAAGATTACAATCTTCTTCCCATCCACTGTCAGAGTTCCATGTATGAAGCTTGTGCTTTCATTGGTACCCGGATTTTCCAGCTCATCAAACTTCCATTTCCGCTTTATTAGTAGTGCCACTCCTCCTCCCTGTCTCTGTGTCCTTTCTTTTCTTATCACCTGGTACCCCTCTGGAAAGATTGCATCCGAGATCATACCATTTATTTTAGTTTCCACTATTGCCACTATGTCTGGGTCTGCCTCACTAACTCTTTCTTTTATCTCTTCTGCTTTATTGGCTACCCCATCAGCATTGGTGTACCAAACCTTGAGACTCTTCTTGGAAACTCGGGTGTCAGAGTTCCCCCTTTCACCAGGGGTCTGGGGGGAACTGGGGGGTGTCTGGGGGGCAAGTGGGGGCTGTGGGGGTGAGTGGGGGGGTGCTAGGGGGGTGCCTGGGAGTGCCTGGTAGGCGAATGGGGTCTGGGCATCTAGGGGGGTAGGAAGGGCATAATGGGTCTGAAAGTTATGGGTCTGAATAGCATAGGGG
>NC_091193.1:25042900-25085400 GCF_040958095.1 Procambarus clarkii
CATTGCCTCTCATCCTTGTGGGTTCTCCACAAGTGTACGTATGTGTATGTGTATGTGTGTGTGTATGTGTGTGTGTGTATGTGTATGTGTATGTGTGCGTGTATGTGTATGTGTACGTGTACGTGTACGTGTACGTGTATGTGTATGTGTATGTGTGTGTGTGTATGTGTATGTGTATGTGTATGTGTGTATGTGTATGTGTATGTGTGCGTGTATGTGTACGTGTACATGTACGTGTATGTGTATGTGTATGTATGTGTGTGTGTGTGTATGTGTATGTGTATGTGTATGTGTGTATGTGTATGTGTATGTGTATGTGTATGTGTGTGTGTGTGTATGTGTATGTGTATGTGTATGTGTGTATGTGTATGTGTATGTGTATGTGTATGTGTATGTGTGTGTGTATGTGTATGTGTACGTGTACGTGTACGTGTACGTGTATGTGTATGTGTGTGTGTGTGTATGTGTATGTGTATGTGTGTATGTGTATGTGTGTGTGTGTGTATGTGTATGTGTATGTGTGTATGTGTATGTGTGTGTGTGTATGTGTATGTGTATGTGTATGTGTGTATGTGTATGTGTATGTGTATGTGTGTGTGTATGTGTGTGTGTGTGTATGTGTATGTGTATGTGTATGTGTATGTGTGTGTGTGTGTGTGTGTGTGTATGTGTATGTGTATGTGTGCGTGTATGTGTATGTGTATGTGTGCGTGTATGTGTATGTGTATGTGTGCGTGTACGTGTACGTGTACGTGTACGTGTACGTGTATGTGTATGTGTATGTGTGTGTGTGTATGTGTATGTGTGTGTGTATGTGTACGTGTACGTGTACGTGTACGTGTACGTGTACGTGTACGTGTACGTGTATGTGTATATGTATGTGTATGCTCAGGAATGCTGAGCTCAGGTGCACATTCTCTCAGAACCCATGGTGAAACTCCATCTGGACCAGCTGCTTTGTTCTTATTTAGCTCCTTGAGCATTTTGTCCACTTCGTCTCTAGACACCTCTATGTGCTCTATGTTGTTCTCTGGAATTCTTATTGTGTCTGGTTCTCTGAAGATTTCATTTTGTACAAACACACTTTGGAACTTTTCGTTTAATGTTTCACACATTTCATTTTCATTTTCCGTGAATCTGTTTCCCATTTTCAACCTCTGTATATCATCCTTTACCTGCAATTTATTGTTTATGAATTTATAGAATTGACCTGGTTCTGTTTTACATTTGTCTTCAATCCCTTTTTCAAAATTTCTTTCTGCCTCTCTCCTCACTGCCGTGTAGTTGTTTCTCGCATCTTTGTATCGCTGGTATGTTTGGGGGTTTGGCCTCTTCCTATATTGATTCCATTTTTGTGTCTTTTGGTCTCTGGCCCTCTCGCACTTTCTGTTGAACCAGTCCTGTTTCCTAGTTCTGCTTCTCTGTTTTGGTATAAATTTTTTTGTGCCTTTATCATATATTTCACAAACCTTGACATACATCTCATTCACTTCCTTGCCTAGCAACAAGTCTGTCCAATTATACTCACTAAAAAAATTTCTAAGTTTGCCATAATGTCCTCTCCTGAAGTCAGGTTTTTCAATTGCATCAACCTTCATATTTTCTTCCAGATTATAACCATTGCATACTTTATTCCCAAAAAGACATGGTCATTTTTACCCAAGGGAGGAAGGTACTGAGTGTCAAATATTTCTTCCTCCTTCCTGGTAAATATCAAATCTAGCATGGAGGGGACGTCCCCTTCCCTCATCCTCGTAGCTTGTTTAACATGTTGATACAAGAATGTTTCCAGGATGAGGTCTACAAATTTACAGGTCCAAAAATCTTCTGTTTTAGCTTCATATGCTTCCCAGTCTATGGATTTCAAGTTGAAGTCACCGACTATCAACAGTCGTGATCTATTGTTATCCGCTCTCGCTATGATCTCTCTCATTATTGTTATAAGACCTTCTCGTTTACTATCTAGCTCCTCCTTTGACCATGTGCTGCTTGGCGGTGGACTATATGCATTTATGATCATTAGTTTATCATCCTCATGGCAGATCTCTAGTGCTATTATGTCAACTTCTTGTGGATTGGCAGTCATTATTTCCTTCACCTTTAGGTGTTCTTTCACCAGCACAGCAACGCCACCGCCTTTCCTAATTTTTCTGTCCTGTCTCCATATTGAGGAGACCCTTGGGAATATGACCTCATTTAAAATAACATCTTCAAGTTTTGTCTCCGTGAGTGCAACAATGTCCTCAATGTATGCAATCTTGAGGAACTTGTTCCCCCTCTTCTTATTTTCCACTCCCCCTTTCTCTAATGATTTTGTTGGTTTGCCTTTATGTACCACTTTACTGGTCTGCCTACCCCTATCACTTTGTAGAAAAAAGTGTGTGTGTGTGTGTGTGTTTACTAGTTGTGTTTTTACGGGGGTTGAGCTTTGCTCTTTCGGCCCGCCTCTCAACTGTCAATCAACTGTTTACTAACTACTTTTTTTTTTTTTTTTTTTTTCACACCACACACACACACACACACACCAGGAAGCAGCCCGTGACAGCTGACTAACTCCCAGGTACCTATTTACTGCTAGGTAACAGGGGCACTTAGGGTGAAAGAAACTTTGCCCATTTGTTTCTGCCTCGTGCGGGAATCGAACCCGCGCCACAGAATTACGAGTCCTGCGCGCTATCCACCAGGCTACGAGGCCCCTGTGTGTGTGTGTGTGTGTGTGTGTGTGTGTGTGTGTGTGTGTGTGTGTGTGTGTGTGTGTGTGTGTGTGTGTGTGTGTGTGTGTGTGTGTGTGTGTGTGTGTGCGTGTGCAATTATTTATTTTCTTGTAATGCAGTTTACTGGACAGAATTGCAACTTCCGTTGTCTGACCTTCCTCTGAAAATGAGTGGTATTTAATGGTCAAGTTCCGCGCGCTTTTTACAGCGTGCAGCTGGTCTCTGGGGCGCTCCCACACTCTTCAACACTACTTGACAGCAAACACTTGCCCTCACAACTCTTTGGCAGATATTTTGACAACTTACACACCATACCACTGCCGCCTACTGCCACCGTAACCACCTACCATCACCAGTTATCAATATCACCTCCGCTACCACCACCACCAAGCACCTCAACCACCACCTACCACCACAGACAGTGTTGACCGCCGTCAAACTTAAATTGCTTTCTAGACTTCAGATGTTTTTAAACCTTGGAGTGACCATACCAGAACCGGACACACTGCAGAGTTGCGGAGCGGTGGCGTCTGACCCGCCACATTGTTAATGGTGAGGAAATTAGAACCTGTGAACAGACAGCGGGTGGAGAGTGGGAGTGTTTGACAGTGTAGCGGGTGTGTTTGGCAGTGTAGCGGGAGTGTTTGACAGTGTAGCGGGTGTTTGACAGTGTAGCAGGACATGCAACAGGTGTCTCCCAGGTGGCGTGGCTTACTTTACAGGCTGACAACAACACCACAGCCGGCCAGAGTGAGGCCCCTCCTGAGGGCCCTCCACACAGCCACCGGAGGCCAAACTGTGCCCCACACAGCCACCGGGGCCCCAACAGTGCCCCACACAGCCACTGGGGCCCCAACAGTGCCCCACACAGCCACCGGGGCCCCAACAGTGCCTCACACAGCCACCGGGGCCACAACAGTGCCCCACACAGCCACCGGGGCCCCCAACAGTGCCCCACACAGCCACCAGGGCCCCAACAGTGCCCCACACAGCCAGCGGGGGCCCAACAGTGCCCCACACAGCCACCGGGGGCTCCAACAGTGCCCCACACAGCCACCGGGGCCCCAACAGTGCCCCACACAGCCACCGGGGGCTCCAACAGTGCCCCACACAGCCACCGGGGCCCCAACAGTGCCACATACAGCCACCAGGGGCCCCAACAGTGCTCCACACAGCCACCGGGGCCCCCAACAGTGCCCCACACAGCCACCGGGGCCCCAACAGTGTCCCACACAGCCACCGGGGGCCCCAACAGTGCCCCACACAGCCACCGGGGCCCCCAACAGTGCCCCACACAGCCACCAGGGTCCCAACAGTGCCCCACACAGCCACCGGGGCCCCCAACAGTGTCCCACACAGCCACCGGGGGCCCAACAGTGCCCCACACAGCCACCGGGGGCCCCAACTCTCCCCTTTAAGCCAGGTCTGAGAACTGGCTCCTCTGCCCCCTGGCGGCGCCATGGCAAACAGCAACTAAACTAAATTACAACGGTCTGTTCGTCTGCTCGCTGAAGCAAGAGAAACAACAACAAAAACTAAATAAGAAAACTCTTGAGTCATAAGGATGATTGTAGCGTCCTGGAAGCGTCGAGAGTTACCATGACGACCATCAGCTGACGAGTGTAAACATCAACAACGCCACGAGGCCGCCGACGCGCCAGTGATGCCAGCGCAGCTGCTTCAGTCACCTGTTTGGAGTGGAGTTGCTTGCTTAATTAGGCTAGGATTGGATTACATTAATAGACGCGTACTGTCGTGGATAGGTCGTGTGTGACTGCTTTTTCCAGGTCCCCCCCCCCTTGTATGACCCCTGGTGCTGATCCCACCCCTTGGTGTGACCCCACGTGCTGGTCCCACCCCTTGTGTGACCCCTGGTGCTGTTCCCATCCCCCCCTGGTGTGACCCCTCGTGCTGGGCCCCCTCTTGTGTGACCCCTCGTGCTGGGTCCCCTCTTGTGTGACCCCTGGTGCTGGCCCCACCCCTTGTGTGACCCCTGGTGCTGGTCCCACCACTTGTGTGTCCCCTGGTGCTGGTCCCACCCCTTGTGTGACCCCTGGTGCAGGTCCTCCCCCCTGGTGTGACCCCTGGTGCTGGTCCCACCCCTTGTGTGACCCCTGGTGCTGGTCTCCCCCCCTTGTGTGACCCCTGGTGCTGGTCCCCCCCTTCTGTGACCCCTGGTGCTGGTCCCACCCCCTGTGTGACCCCTCGTGCTGGTCCCACCCCTTGTGTGACCCCTGGTGCAGGTCCCCCCCTGGTGTGACCCCTGGTGCTGGTCCCACCCCTTGTGTGACCCCTGGTGCTGGTCTCCCCCCCTTGTGTGACCCCTGGTGCTGGTCCCACCCTTTGTGTGACCCCTGGTGCTGGTCCCACCCCTTGTGTGACCCCTGGTGCTGGTCCCCCTCTTGTGTGACCCCTGGTGCTGGTCCCCCTCTTGTGTGACCCCTGGTGCTGGTCCCACCCGTTGTGTGACCCCTGGTGCTGGTCCCACCCCTTGTGTGACCCCTGGTGCTGGTCCCACCCCTTGTGTGACCCCTGGTGCTGTTCCCATCCCCACCTGGTGTGACCCCTCGTGCTGGGCCCCCTCTTGTGTGACCCCTGGTGCTGGTCCCCCTCTTGTGTGACCCCTGGTGCTGGTCCCCCCCCTGTGTGACCCCTGGTGCTGGCCCCCCCCTGGTGTGACCCCTGGTGCTGGTCCCACCCCTTGTGTGACCCCTGGTGCTGGTCCCACCCCTTGTGTGACCCCTGGTGCTGGTCCCCCCCCTTGTGTGACCCCTGGTGCTGGTCCCATCCCCCCCTGGTGTGACCCCTGGTGCTGGTCCCACCCCTTGTGGGACCCCTGGTGCTGGTCCCACCCCTTGTGTGACCCCCCTGGTGCTGGTCCCACCCCTTGTGTGACCCCTGGTGCTGGTCCCACCCCTTGTGTGACCCCTGGTGCTGGCCCCCCCCCTGTGTGACCCCTGGTGCTGGTCCCACCCCTTGTGTGACCCCTGGTGCTGGCCCCACCCCTTGTGTGACCCCTGGTGTTGGTCCCACCCCTTGTGTGACCCCTGGTGCTGGTCCCACCCCTTGTGTGACCCCTGGTGCTGGCCCCCCCCCTGTGTGACCCCTGGTGCTGGTCCCACCCCTTGTGTGACCCCTGGTGCTGGCCCCACCCCTTGTGTGACCCCTGGTGTTGGTCCCACCCCTTGTGTGACCCCTGGTGCTTGTCCCCCCCTGTGTGACCCCTGGTGCTCGTCCCACCCCTGGTGTGACCCATGGTGCTGGTCCCTCCCCTTGTGTGACCCCTGGTGCTCGTCCCACCCCTGGTGTGACCCCTGGTGCTGGTCCCCCCCCTGTGTGACCCCTGGTGCTGGTCCCACCCCTTGTGTGACCCCTGATGCTGGCCCCCCCCCCTGGTGTGTGGGGAGTGCCGGCACCAGCGCCACAGTGTACCATGGGGGGGGGGCAGAGAGCGACTCCTCCCGCCACATAAACAATCCCAGCAGAAAATATGTGGTAAAAACGAGGATTTCTCGTGGAGCTGGATAATGACTGGACCAACTGTCAAGCAACTGCTATTGTAGTGTGGAGAATCACTTGACGAATGTGAGAGAGAGAGAGAGAGAGAGAGAGAGAGAGAGAGAGAGAGAGAGAGAGAGAGAGAGAGAGAGAGAGAGAGAGAGAGAGAGAGAGAGAGAGAGAGAGAGAGAGAGAGAGAGAGAGAGACAGACAGACAGACAGACAGACAGACAGACAGACAGACAGACAGACAGACAGACAGACAGACAGACAGACAGACAGACAGACAGACAGACAGACAGACTTGGATAAAGTGGAGAGCCGTGCAAAAAGGCTCATCTCTAGTCTTGACCAAGTCTGGTGGGAACGGTCGGAACATCAGAGCCTGCAACACCGTCGTGACGATGGTGGTCTTACTGTTATGTACAAGGACAACATTCTGAAAGTTCTGCACCTGGCCCAACTCCGTGGACAACCGGTAGTTGACACCCGTGACACATGGCTCTCAGCCATCAGCATCCTTCTTGATGGTACTGGCTTTCTCAAGAACATCACTCCATCAGGGATCATTCACTCCGAGGCTGACTCGCATCTTGAACTTGTTCACTCAACAGGTTGACACACGGGAGACCAGGTCAAGTGACCACATGAAGGCTCTGGCACACACTTGGCTACGACCTCATACTCTTCCTTAAATGATTGTCGTTTACATTTAAATCTAGATCATTGAAGGAAACTTACTGTAATGCCGTAGTGCTTGAATGAAGGTGAAGCAGAGACACAATACACGTGTAAGTGTATGAATACCGAATTTTGTGATGAGACCCACATCCTTTATCAAGGTGGTGTAAACACTGTTCTGAAACGACTCTACAGCGCATTGATAAAGGATGTAGGTTACATCCGAAGATTTGATAACAGTTGGATAACAGCTTTTGCTTGCAGTTTCACCAGGTATCTTAATAGACAGGCCTAATGAACCATAGCCTTAGACAAAAAAAAGTCGTGGAGGTGAGGGAGCGCGGCTTGTGAACCTTCTGTACTGTGTGGGTGTCCGGCCTCTCTGGACCTTATGGCCCGGATCACGACCCGGATTCATAAAGTAGTTACGCAAGCACTTACGAACCTGTACGGCTTTGTTTACAATTATTAAACAGTTAATGAGCTCCGAAGCACCAGGAGGCTGTTTTAACAATACCAACAGTTGACTGGCAGGTTTTCATGCGTGTAAACTGTTCACTACATGTAACCAAAGCCGTCAAAGATTGAGGTAAGATGTATACGTTCGTAAGTTCTTGCGTAACTGCTTTATGAATCTGGGTCAAGGTGACGTTCCGGTTCAGTTTGAGGGGTTCTTTATCCATGTTACCTTCACCACACTTACACAACGTGAAAGCTATAGGAGCGTTACAAATAGAATTGTTATGCAAAATATATTGGTTTCTAAAAATATATTTGTCACACATCGGACTGGTCGGTAAAGCGACGATCTCGCTTCTCGCGAGGTCGGCGTTCCCTCCCCAGTGGTGCAAGTGTTTGAGTAACCTTTCCTGCACTCCGGATAACTCGGCCCTAACTGTGTCGCATCCTTGCCCGGTGACACAGTCCTGCTGGCCAATGTTGTTGTTGTTTTAGATTCAGCTTCTCAGAACAAAAAGTTCCAAGTAGCTCAGGCTATGTTGAGCCCGTAAGTGGAGGCTCTATGGAGTCATTTTCTGTATCAATAGCTAATATTGGAGATCTGGAGATGGGGCCAGTTGTGCCAGGTATGGAGCTGGTGGGTTAGTGTAAACCTCCATTTCTTCCGTTTTTTTCTTTTGCTGACACTTACTGCGAGTTGATATGGCCGTGCTGTTGTTGGAGTTTGGTGATGTGGCCTCCATGAGGAGGTCTTGTATCGAGTAGGTGTCTATTAGTGGTGCGGCGGTGGAGCTCCTACTAAGATTTTCTCATCTGAGGAGTCCGTAACCTCCGTAGTTAGTGGTTTTGTCTTTGGTCTCGCAGCTTGAGGTAGGCTCAGGTGTCGTGGATTATTGATAGAAGCTATTTCAGGAGCGTTGGTGGTGCTGTTAGTATTTGTAGACAGCACGTCTGCCAGCGCGGCTACTGAGATGGTGACGGTAGGAGTGTTGGGAGCTGGAGAGGGAATTACCTCTGTTTGTGCCGCCCGGGTCTTGGGTGGTTCTGGAGTCTGTGTTGAGATCGACCAATGTGTGTGTGTGTGTGGTCGTCCTGGTGGTAGTCTCCGGAGTGGTAGTGGTGGCAGTGAGACTAGCGTTCAGGGCGATGATGGGTTCCAGGCTGTTAGCTAGGTACAGCTCGTTGAGTTCCTTGATGAATCGTTGATCGTCTGGTCGGGCAAGCCTTTACCCTAGTCGAATAAGACCAGGGATAATGCCTGCACGTGATGCATGGGACTGTGAGGATCCTGGTTGGTCCTTAGGTCGCCAGTGTGGAGGCCGGGTGGCCTGTTGGGAGGAGCCACTGTTTGGTAGGACTGGGAAGTCTTCTGGTAGGTTGGTGGGCGCTGAGGTGCTGGGTTTGGTGCCAATGGCTCTGGCGGAACTAGAAGATTTAGCTTTATTGAATTCAGCCTGCATCCTAATGATTTACTGTCTGCGAGGGCAGATGTGGGAAATTGCAGGGTGAACGCCGCTGCAGAGCAGACAGCAATGGGTTTTTGACTTGCAGTTGGAGTAATGATGGTATGCTGAGCAAGCTCTCTCCTTACCTTATATGACTTGGGAAGCTCCACACCTCACGTCTCCATCACATGATTTAGGGCATAAGACCAAAAAAGTACAGGAGGCCTATTGGCATATGCGAGGCAGCTCCTAGTTATATCCAACCAAACTCATGTGATGTAAATGTACCTCCTTAAGGTGCAACACTCTCCCGAACACTTGTCTGTTGATGTAGGTTACCTGCTGTTGAGGCGCGCCAGTGTTATATGGACGGTACATGGTGCTGACTATGGTGCGTCCTACAGGTGTGTGTACGCTCACAGTATGAACACTACAGGTGTGTACACTCACTGTACGAACACTACAGGTGTGTACGCTCACTGTACGAACACTACAGGTGTGTACGCTCACTGTACGAACACTACAGGTGTGTGTACGCTCACTGTACGAACAATACAGGTGTGTACGCTCACTGTACGAACACTACAGGTGTGTGTACGCTCACTGTACGAACACTACAGGTGTGTACGCTCACTGTACGAACCCTACAGGTGTGTACGCTCACTGTACGAACACTACAGGTGTGTACGCTCACTGTACGAACACTACAAGTGTGTGTACGCTCACTGTACGAACACTACAGGTGTGTGTACGCTCACTGTACGAACACTACAGCTGTGTGTACGCTCACTGTACGAACACTACAGGTGTGTACGCTCACTGTACGAACACTACAGGTGTGTGTATGCTCACTGTACGAACACTACAGGTGTGTGTACACTCTGTACGAACACTACAGGTGTGTGTACGCTCATTGTACGAACACTACATGTGTGTGTATGCTCACTGTACGAACACTACAGGTGTGTGTACGCTCACTGTACGAACACTACAGGTGTGTGTACGCTCACTGTACGAACACTACAGGTGTGTGTACGCTCACTGTACGACACAGCAGGGGTGTAGATGCTCAGTGTACGAACACAGCAGGGGTGTAGATGCTCAGTGTACGAACACAGCAGGGGTGTAAATGCTCAGTGTACGAACACAGCAGGGGTGTAAATGCTCAGTGTACGAATACAGCAGGGGTGTAAATGCTCAGTGTACGAACACAGCAGGGGTATGTATGGTCAGTGTACGAACAAAGCAGGGGTGTGGATGCTCAGTGTACGAACACAGCAGGGGTATGTATGATCAGTGTACGAACATAGCAGGGGTGTGGATAGTCAGTGTACGAACACAGCAGGGGTGTGGATAGTCAGTGTACGAACACAGCAGGGGTATGGCTGCTTAGTGTACGAACACAGCAGGGGTATGGCTGCTTAGTGTACGAACACAGCAGGGGTATGGCTGCTCAGTGTACGAACACAGCAGGGGTATGGCTGCTCAGTGTACGAACACAGCAGGGGTATGGCTGCTCAGTGTACGAACACAGCAGGGGTATGGCTGCTCAGTGTACGAACACAGCAGGGGTATGAATAGTCAGTGTACGAACACTACAAGTGAAGAGTTACTACCGCCGTCAAGGAATGACTGTTGACTATTAGTGAGTGACTGGCGACTGTGAGCGACCACCTGGTGTTAGAGAGGCAGTCTAGGTGCTGAACTGTGTAGTGGAGGGTGTCGGGCTCCGTCACTGGTGCTCTGTGTACTCACCTGGTTGTGTTGCGGGGGTTGAGCTCTGGCTCTTTGGTCCCGCCTCTCAACCGTCAATCAACTGGTATAAAGGTTCCTGAGCCTACTGGGCTCTATCATATCTACATTTGAAACTATGTTTGGAGTCAGCCTCCACCATATCACTGCCTAATGCATTCCACCTGTTAACTACTCTGACACTGAAAAAGTTCCTTCTAACGTCTCTGTGGCTCATGTGGGTACTCAGTTTCCACCTGTGTCCCCTTGTTCGCGTACCACCAGTGTTGAATAGTTTATCCTTGTTTACCCGGTCGATTCCTCTGAGGATTTTGTAGGTTGTGATCATGTCTCCCCTTACTCTTCTGTCTTCCAGTGTCGTAAGGTGCATTTCTCGCAACTTTTCCTGTGTGTGTGTGTGTGTGTGTGTGTGTGTGTGTGTGTGTGTGTGTGTGTGTGTGTGTGTGTGTGTGTGTGTGTGTGTGTGTGCGTGTGTGTACTCACCTATTTGTTCTCACCTATTTGTGCTTGCAGGATCGAGCATTGACTCTTGGATCCCGCCTTTCCAGCAATCGGTTGTTTACAGCAATGACTCCTGTCCCATTTCCCTATCATACCTGGTTTTAAAAGTATGAATAGTATTTGCTTCCACAACCTGTTCCCCAAGTGCATTCCATTTTTCCACTACTCTCACACTAAAAGAAAACTTGTGTGTGTGTGTGTGTGTGTGTGTGTGTGTGTGTGTGTGAACTTACCTATTTGTGCATGCAGGATCGGGATTAAGTTCGTGGGCTCCGGTTTTTTATCTGCTTATTTTCTATCAGAGTCATCCCTCAGTCACATCTCCTTTTGAAATTATAAATCAGAATATATTGTGTCGCGGGCCAGGCAGCTAGTTGAAACGTACAGTACATGTTAGGCTTATATAGAGGCCCCCCCTTCCCTCAACCCCCACCTCCTAAGGGTCGAATTACTGACCCTCCCCAGGTCGCAACAAACTGACAAACTCCTAAGAAGCAATTTACTTCTAAGTGAACATGTGCATTAGGTGGTAGAAAATGCGCCCAACCATTTCTCTCTCACCCGGAATCCGAACCCGCACTTCTCGGTTGTGAGTAGAGAACGAATCTCACTCTACAACCTGGCGCCTTTATATAACAGGAACTAACTCATATTGTGTTCCCGCTGCTCTTACGACCAAAGAAACCTTTCTCACAACACTTTGGCTCATCTGAGCCTCAACCTTCCATCAGCGCCCTATTGTTCTATTGGTGTTTATTTTAAACACCTTTTGTTCCCCACTCTGTCAATGCCCATAAGTCACAATCATGTCTCCTCTCTCTTCCTTTCTTTAGCGATTTCAGGTTAAGTTCTTTCAGTCTCTCTTCAAACCCCATTCCTGGTACTCCCGGGGCCGAGCCTGGTGCTGGCGGACCTCAGGTGCCCTCAACACTCACACTCATCTATTATTGACCAATCCCAGACCTCCATGCCTCTGTGACTCACAGTCCACGACCCTGAGTCATGCTGCAGGACCCTGAGTCATGCTACAGCACCCTGAGTCATGCTGCAGGACCCTGAGTCATGCTGCAGGACCCTGAGTCATGCTGCAGGACCCTGAGTCATGCTGCAGGACCCTGAGTCATGCTGCAGGACCCTGAGTCATGCTGCAGGACCCTGAGTCATGCTGCAGGACCCTGAGTCATGCTGCAGGACCCTGAGTCATGCTGCAGGACCCTGAGTCATGCTGCAGGACCCTGAGTCATGCTGCAGGACCCTGAGTCATGCTGCAGGACCCTGAGTCATGCTGCAGGACCCTGAGTCATGCTGCAGGACCCTGAGTCATGCTGCAGGACCCTGAGTCATGCTGCAGGACCCTGAGTCATGCTGCAGGACCCTGAGTCATGCTGCAGGACCCTGAGTCATGGTCCTGGACACTTGGTCATGGTCCTGGACACTTGGTCATGGTCCTAGACACTTACAGATCCCGTTAAGACTGCTGTATGAGGACGTTTAGTCTCCCTCCATAACTCTCCTTCTTTCTGTCCCTTTATCCCTGTCCTGTCTGACTGTCCCTTTATCACTCTACTTCTCTCTGTCTATCCATTTTCACCCTATGCTGCAACACCCAACGTGTGCAACGGCAACCCTATATTATCCAACAACACCAATCGTATGCAACAACACCCATTATATCCAACAACACCAATCGTATGCAACAACACCCATTATATCCAACAACACCAATCGTATGCAACAACACCCATTATATCCAACAACCACCAACGTGGTTGGTGGTTGTTGCATATAATGACCACCAAATTATACAACAACCGCCATGTTGTGTACACTGACACATGTACCGGGACGCAGCCGGGCCTGACCTAACTGTGTGGCGGGAAGAGTGTCACACAAGTGACCAACCCGCAACAGTCCTCGTCTTACGCTGTGTGCGGGATGTATGGGCGGGGGGGGGGGAGGCCGGGGGAGGCCGGGGGGGGGGGGGGAATGTGTCAACGACGACATCAATATTGGAGCCAAAGTGCTGTCCTAAGTAAAACAGTTGTATGGTTTAGTATAATCTTAGGTGTAGTGCGATGGAATCGAACTGCAGAGGGTAGTGTGTGCGTGTAAAATGACCCAGGACGCTACTCCAATTCCCTGCACTGGTCTATAGATTTGCTCAAAGATATATCGCACTACTGTGATGTCATTATACAGTGTGGGATATATTACACTACATATATGTTTATGTGTGTGTGTGTGTGCAGCCTGCACACCTGTCTCCCAGGTGTGCAGCCTGCTCACCTGTCTCCCAGGTGTGCAGCCTGCTCATCTGTCTCCCAGGTGTGCACCCTGCACACCTGTCTCCCAGGTGTGGAGGGTCAGAGGCAGGGGGGCCCAGTGAGGGCGTCCCTCCTGGGGGAGAGTCTACACCTCACCTGCCTGGCGGTCGTCTCCGGCCACAATAACTATGGCGACTTCTGACCAACACGAAATTTTGCAAATTGCAGATTATCACATTAGCAGACCTCCTCTTCGTCAACGTCGATTGACGTTAGCAGCTAAGTCTGGTGTGCACTAGCATGCGGGTTCGCATCCTTCTTTCCTCAGTTATTTTGTCACAGTCACAAGATTATTGGAATGAAACCTCACGACACTGGAAGACAGAAGAGTAAGGGGAGACATGATTACTACCTATAAAGTTCTCAGAGGAGTTGACAGGGTAGATAAAGGTAAATTGTTTAGCACGGATGGATCGCGAACAAGGGGACACAGGTGGGAACTAAATACCCAAATGAACCACAGGGACGTTAGAAAGCACCTTTTCAGTGTCAGAGTAGTTAACACAAGAAACTTCTTGTGATGTGGAGGAGGCTGACTCCATACACAGTTTCAAGTGTAGATATGATAGAGCCCAGTAGGCTCAGGAATCTGTACTCCAGTTGATTGACGGTTGAGAGGCGGGACCAAAGAGCCAGAGCTCAACCCCCGCAAGCACAACTAGGTGAGTAGAGTGTTGTTGTCTAATGATACGTCATGTCATAGTGCAGCATCTTGTACTCTGGTGGCACTCACCTGAGAGTGCAGCATCTTGTACTCTGGTGGCACTCACCTGAGAGTGCAGCATCTTGTACTCTGGTGGCACTCACCTGAGAGTGCAGCATCTTGTACTCTGGTGGCACTCACCTGAGAGTGCAGCATCTTGTACTCTGGTGGCACTCACCTGAGAGAGCAGCATCTTGTACTCTGGTGGTACACACCTGAGAGAGCAGCATCTTGTACTCTGGTGGCACTCACATGAGAGAGCAGCATCTTGTACTCTGGTGGCACTCACCTGAGAGAGCAGCATCTTGTACTCTGGTGGCACACACCTGAGAGAGCAGCATCTTGTACTCTGGTGGCACTCACCTGAGAGAGTAGCATCTTGTACTCTGGTGGCACTCACCTGAGAGAGTAGCATCTTGTACTCTGGTGGCACTCACCTGAGAGAGTAGCATCTTGTACTCTGGTGGTACACACATGAGAGAGCAGCATCTTGTACTCTGGTGGCACTCACCTGAGAGAGCAGCATCTTGTACTCTGGTGGCACTCACATGAGAGAGCAGCATCTTGTACTCTGGTGGCACTCACCTGAGAGAGCAGCATCTTGTACTCTGGTGGCACTCACATGAGAGAGCAGCATCTTGTACTCTGGTGGCACTCACCTGAGAGAGCAGCATCTTGTACTCTGGTGGCACACACCTGAGAGAGCAGCATCTTGTACTCTGGTGGCACTCACCTGAGAGAGTAGCATCTTGTACTCTGGTGGCACTCACCTGAGAGAGTAGCATCTTGTACTCTGGTGGCACTCACCTGAGAGAGCAGCATCTTGTACTCTGGTGGCACTCATCTGAGAGAGTAGCATCTTGTACTCTGGTGGCACTCACCTGAGAGAGTAGCATCTTGTACTCTGGTGGCACTCACCTGAGAGAGCAGCATCTTGTACTCTGGTGGCACTCACCTGAGAGAGTAGCATCTTGTACTCTGGTGGCACTCACATGAGAGAGCAGCATCTTGTACTCTGGTGGCACTCATCTGAGAGAGCAGCATCTTGTACTCTGGTGGCACTCATCTGAGAGAGCAGCATCTTGTACTCTGGTGGCACTCACCTGAGAGAGCAGCATCTTGTACTCTGGTGGCACTCATCTGAGAGAGCAGCATCTTGTACTCTGGTGGCACTCATCTGAGAGAGCAGCATCTTGTACTCTGGTGGCACTCATCTGAGAGAGCAGCATCTTGTACTCTGGTGGCACTCACCTGAGAGAGTAGCATCTTGTACTCTGGTGGCACTCATCTGAGAGAGCAGCATCTTGTACTCTGGTGGCACTCACCTGAGAGAGCAGCATCTTGTACTCTGGTGGCACTCATCTGAGAGAGCAGCATCTTGTACTCTGGTGGCACTCACATGAGAGAGCAGCATCTTGTACTCTGGTGGCACTCACCTGAGAGAGCAGCATCTTGTACTCTGGTGGTTCACATATGAGAGAGCAGCATCTTGTACTCTGGTGGCACTCACCTGAGAGAGCAGCATCTTGTACTCTGGTGGTACACACATGAGAGAGCAGCATCTTGTACTCTGGTGGCACTCACCTGAGAGAGCAGCATCTTGTACTCTGGTGGCACTCACCTGAGAGAGCAGCATCTTGTACTCTGGTGGCACTCACCTGAGAGAGCAGCATCTTGTACTCTGGTGGCACACACCTGAGAGAGCAGCATCTTGTACTCTGGTGGCACTCACCTGAGAGAGCAGCATCTGGCAGCAGCGCCAGGCAGGTTCAGACCATGGTGATATCTGTTTACATGGGGACGCGCCGCCCCCCTGACAAAACTGGACGAGTTGACAGAGTGTTGTTGTCCTGGGCGTGACAGTAGTGAGGTGGCCGGCCACCCGCACGGTCAAGTGGGAGGCGGCGGTGCTCACGCGTCGTCTGGTCTGGGGACCCCGATGATAAAACTGGCAATACAACAGGACATAACGCCAGAGTTACCAAGTATTATACTATAACCCTTGGTCCGAGATGTCTGCCTCCACCACCCTCCACCCTGCCTGCCTGCCCCAACACCACCACCCTCCACCCTGCCTGCCCCAACACCACCACCCTCCACCCTGCCTGCCTGCCCCAACACCACCACCCTCCACCCTGCCTGCCTGCCCCACACCACCACCCTCCACCCTGCCTGCCTGCCCCCACACCACCACCCTCCACCCTGCCTGCCCCTACACCACCACCCTCCACCCTGCCTGCCTGCCCCAACACCACCACCCTCCACCCTGCCTGCCTGCCCCACACCACCACCCTCCACCCTGCCTGCCTGCCCCCACACCACCACCCTCCACCCTGCCTGCCCCTACACCACCACCCTCCACCCTGCCTGCCTGCCCCACACCACCACCCTCCACCCTGCCTGCCTGCCCCAACACTACCACCCTCCACCCTGCCTGCCCCTACACCACCACCCTCCACCCTGCCTGCCTGCCCCTACACCACCACCCTCCACCCTGCCTGCCTGCCCCACACCACCACCCTCCACCCTGCCTGCCTGCCCCACACCACCACCCTCCACCCTGCCTGCCTGCCCCCACACCACCACCCTCCACCCTGCCTGCCCCTACACCACCACCCTCCACCCTGCCTGCCTGCCCCACACCACCACCCTCCACCCTGCCTGCCTGCCCCACACCACCACCCTCCACCCTGCCTGCCTGCCCCACACCACCACCCTCCACCCTGCCTGCCTGCCCCACACCACCACCCTCCACCCTGCCTGCCCCTACACCACCACCCTCCACCCTGCCTGCCTGCCCCACACCACCACCCTCCACCCTGCCTGCCTGCCCCACACCACCACCCTCCACCCTGCCTGCCTGCCCCACACCACCACCCTCCACCCTGCCTGCCCCAACACCACCACCCTCCACCCTGCCTGCCCCAACACCACCACCCTCCACCCTGCCTGCCTGCCCCAACACCACCACCCTCCACCCTGCCTGCCTGCCCCACACCACCACCCTCCACCCTGCCTGCCCCAACACCACCACCCTCCACCCTGCCTGCCCCAACACCACCACCCTCCACCCTGCCTGCCTGCCCCAACACCACCACCCTCCACCCTGCCTGCCTGCCCCACACCACCACCCTCCACCCTGTCTAAACAACAACAGCAGCAGCAACATAAACAACAACAACAACAGCACCAGCAACATAAACAACAACAACAACAGCAGCACCAGCAACATAAACAACAACAGCAGCAGCAGCAGCAGCAACATAAACAATAACAGCAGCAACATAAACAATAACAGCAGCAACATAAACAAAAAAACAACATAAACAACAACAGCAGCAGCAACATAAACAACAACAGCAGCAGCAGCAACATAAACAACAACAGCAGCAGCAACATAAACAACAACAGCAGCAGCAACATAAACAACAACAGCAGCAGCAACATAAACAACAACAGCAGCAGCAACAGCAGCAATAGCAACATAAACAACAACAGCAGCAACAAAAACAACAACAGCAGCAGCAGCAACATAAACAACAACAGCAGCAACAACAACAGCAACAACAGCAGCAGCAACATAAACAACAACAACAACAGCAACAGCAGCAATAGCAACATAAACAACAACAGCAGCAACAAAAACAACAACAGCAGCAGCAGCAACATAAACAACAACAGCAGCAGCAGCAACATAAACAACAGCGGCAGCAGCAGCAGCAGCAACATAAACAACAACAGCATCAGCAACATAAACAACAACAGCAGCAGCAGCAGCAACAGCAGCAACATAAACAACTACAGCAGCAGCAGCAACAACAGCAGCAACATAAACAACAACAGCAGCTGCAACATGAACAACAACAGCAGCAGCAGCAGCAACATAAACAACAACAGCAGCAGCAGCAGCAACATAAACAGCAGCAGCAGCAGCAACAGCAGCAACATAAACAACAACAGCAGCAGCAGCAGCAACAGCAGCAACGTAAACAACACTAGCAGCAGCAGCAGCAATATAAACAACAGCAGCAGCAGCAACATAAACAACAACAGCAGCAGCAGCAGCAACAGCAGCAACATAAACAACAACAGCAGCAGCAACATAAACAACAACAGCAGCAGCAGCAACGTAAACAACACCAGCAGCAGCAGCAGCAATATGAACAACAGCAGCAGCAGCAACATAAACAACAACAGCAGCAACAGCAGTAGCAGCAACATAAACAACAACAGCAGCAGCAGCAGCAACATAAACAACAGCCGCAACATAAACAACAGCAGCAACATAAACAACAACAGCAGCAGCAGCAGCATAACAACAGCAGCAACATAAACAGCAGCAGCAGCCACAACATAAACAACAACAGTAGCAGCAGCAGCAACATAAACAACAACAGCAGCAGAAGCAGCAACATAAACAACAATAGCAGCAGCAACATAAACAACAACAGTAGCAACATAAGCAACAACAGCAGCAGCAGCAGCAACATTAACAACAACAGCAGCAACATAAACAACAGCAGCAGCAACAGCAACATAAACAACAGCAGCAGCAGCAACGTAAACAACAGCAGCAGCAGCAGCAACAGCAACATAAACAAGAGCAGCAACATAATCAACAACAGCAGCAGCAACATAAACAACAGCAGCAGCAACATAAACATCAGCAGCAGGAGCAACATAAACATCAGCAGCAGCAGCAACATAAACAGCAGCAGCAGCAGCAACATAAACAGCAGCAGCAACATAAACATCAGCAGCAGCAGCAACATAAACAGCAGCAGCAGCAACATAAACAGCAGCAGCAACATAAACAACAGCAGCAGCATAAACATCAGCAGGAGCAGCAACATAAACAACAGCAGCAGCAGCAACGTAAACAACAGCAGCAGCAGCAGCAGCATAAACAACAACAACAACAGCACCAGCAACATAAACAACAACAACAGCAGCACCAGCAACATAAACAACAACAACAACAGCAGCACCAGCAACATAAACAACAACAGCAGCAGCAGCAGCAACATAAACAACAACAACAACCGCACCAGCAACATAAACAACAACAACAACAGCACCAGCAACATAAACAACAACAGCAGCAGCAACATAAACAACAACAACAACAGCACCAGCAACATAAACAACAACAACAACAGCAGCACCAGCAACATAAACAACAACAACAACAGCAGCACCAGCAACATAAACAACAACAGCAGCAGCAGCAGTGTAACACGGGTTTGGGTTCCTCTCACTACTTCTCTACCTTCTTTGCCCTCTACCCGTATTCTTACTTTTTATTCTCTACCAAGGGACTCCAAAACTTTTACCAAAGCCAACTCCACGCCACGTGGTCCTAAGACGATTGACCGACTTAGGATTCTACACCCAGTATGACGTGACCTAGGCTCTGAGCAAAACCCTAGAGTCGCGTCTACGCTGCCACCACCAGACCAGTAACACAGAGCAATGATCGAGGTCTGGATCGATCACGCTAATTAATCAACCTTGGGGCTTGATCCCCACTATAAACGATGACCTTGAGTGTGGAATAAATTACACGGTAATGATAATTCCGATTCGATGTTAGAATCGGCGCCCAATACAACTCTGCCTCGTGTGGACCACGTGACCAGGACAAGTATACACATAAACACATGGAAACAATAAAAATGCAAATTATTAACTTAATTTATTAAAAGAAAACTAAAACAAAATCTAAATATGTTCACTCCCTGTCACTTTAACACTCCCTACTTGACCTGAGTGGCAAATGAGACTATTTCTATACATAACCATAGCAACTATACCTCTATGTTTTACCAGCTAAGGATGTTGGGCTGGTCTTGGGGAGAGGTAAGATGTTTGACCTCTCCCAGCTGCTCGGCAGATCACACTAATCTCTCCCTTGTCTCGTCTACCCCAGACAGAACATTGTATCCTTCCGCCTAGTCAAAGTTTTACCAAGTTACTAGCCAGGTTTAAGTTATAACAATTAACCTCTGTTGTACTTAATTGATCCAGACTGGTTGAATTATTTTACTGAAGTTAAATTACACAAGCCTCTAACGGCAGAGCTGTTCCCGATCACAAAAATGGTTATTAAAACTTTGAGAAATAATAGACATGTCAACCCTGCTGACCTATGACCGCCGGTCACTCCGCCTTACAAGTTAGATCTGATTCGTGACGTCACTGATGGTGACTTAAACTCAATAATTAGAATACTCTTGATGTTGTACCCAGTACTATTATACAATACAATTTTAATACAAAATGAATAAAGGCTAATTTCTCTAAATTACTGAATACTATAGGATGATTCATTATACGCAGCTATGAACAAAGCGTCGGTTATTTCCACCGCGAATTCCCCTGGGGGTTAGGTCACCATGCGGGCTCAGCTTCCCATTCTCTTTTGTCGATAAACCACTCTGGATAATTCTTACAACAGCCTAGTTTGTTACAACCCCCCCCCCCCCGCACAAGCACTTAGTAAACCTTGTTAATTTGTTAAAAAATCACGAGGTTTAGTATCCAAACCCAGAATTCAACTCATGCCACAAACAAAAGCTAACCTAACTAATAAAATTTGACATAATAGTCCAACATCATAATAACCATGTTCATATTTCATAAATTTCTCAGCTGTCAACTGACAGCAATCCTCTAATATCAGGAAACATACATCCTATCCTTACTGACATAGCCCACCGCTGCCACCATTGTAACACGGGTTTGGGTTCCTCTCACTACTTCTCTACCTTCTTTGCCCTCTACCCGTATTCTTACTTTTTATTCTCTACCAAGGGACTCCAAAACTTTTACCAAAGCCAACTCCACGCCACGTGGTCCTAAGACGATTGACCGACTTAGGATTCTACACCCAGTATGACGTGACCTAGGCTCTGAGCAAAACCCTAGAGTCGCCTCTACGCTGCCACCACCAGACCAGTAACACAGAGCAATGATCGAGGTCTGGATCGATCACGCTAATTAATCAACCTTGGGGCTTGATCCCCACTATAAACGATGACCTTGAGTGTGGAATAAATTACACGGTAATGATAATTCCGATTCGATGTTAGAATCGGCGCCCAATACAACTCTGCCTCGTGTGGACCACGTGACCAGGACAAGTATACACATAAACACATGGAAACAATAAAAATGCAAATTATTAACTTAATTTATTAAAAGAAAACTAAAACAAAATCTAAATATGTTCACTCCCTGTCACTTTAACACTCCCTACTTGACCTGAGTGGCAAATGAGACTATTTCTATACATAACCATAGCAACTATACCTCTATGTTTTACCAGCTAAGGATGTTGGGCTGGTCTTGGGGAGAGGTAAGATGTTTGACCTCTCCCAGCTGCTCGGCAGATCACACTAATCTCTCCCTTGTCTCGTCTACCCCAGACAGAACATTGTATCCTTCCGCCTAGTCAAAGTTTTACCAAGTTACTAGCCAGGTTTAAGTTATAACAATTAACCTCTGATGTACTTAATTGATCCAGACTGGTTGAATTATTTTACTGAAGTTAAATTACACAAGCCTCTAACGGCAGAGCTGTTCCCGATCACAAAAATGGTTATTAAAACTTTGAGAAATAATAGACATGTCAACCCTGCTGACCTATGACCGCCGGTCACTCCGCCTTACAAGTTAGATCTGATTCGTGACGTCACTGATGGTGACTTAAACTCAATAATTAGAATACTCTTGATGTTGTACCCAGTACTATTATACAATACAATTTTAATACAAAATGAATAAAGGCTAATTTCTCTAAATTACTGAATACTATAGGATGGTTCATTATACGCAGCTATGAACAAAGCGTCGGTTATTTCCACCGCGAATTCCCCTGGGGGTCAGGTCACCATGCGGGCTCAGCTTCCCATTCTCTTTTGTCGATAAACCACTCTGGATAATTCTTACAACAGCCTAGTTTGTTACAGCAGCAGCAACATAAACAATAACAGCAGCAGCAGCAACACTAACAACAACAGCAGCAGCAGCAACATGAACAATAACAGCAGCAGCAGCAACACTAACAACAACAGCAGCAGCAGCAACATGAACAATAACAGCAGCAGCAGCAACACTAACAACAACAGCAGCAGCAGCAACACTAACAACAACAGCAGCAGCAGCAATATAAACAACAACAGCAGCAACATAAACAAAAAAACAACATAAACAACAACAGCAGCAAAATAAACAACAACAGCAGCAGCAACATAAACAACAACAGCAGCAGCAATATAAACAACAACAGCAGCAGCAGCAACATAAACAACAGCAGCAGCAACATAAGCAACAACAGCAGCAGCAACATAAACAACAACAGCAGCAGCAACATAAACAACAACAGCAGCAGCAACATAAAAAACAACAACAGCAGCAGCAGCAACATAAGCAACAACAACAGCAACAACAGCAGCAGCAACATAAACAACAACAGCAGCAGCAACATAAGCAACAACAACAGCAACAACAGCAGCAGCAACATAAACAACAACAGCAGCAGCAACATAAGCAACAACAGCAGCAACAACAGCAGCAACATAAACAACAACAGCAGCAGCAACATAAGCAACAACAGCAGCAACAACAGCAGCAACATAAACAACAACAGCAGCAGCAACATAAAAAACAACAGCAGCAGCAACATAAGCAACAACAGCAGCAACAACAGCAGCAGCAACATAAACAACTACAGCAGCAACATAAACAACAACAGTAGCAGCAGCAGCAACAACATAAACAACAACAACAGCAGCAGCAGCAACATAAACAACAGCTGCAACAACAACAACAGCAGCAGCAGCAACATAAACAGCAGCAGCAGCAGCAACATAAACAACAGCAGCAACAACATAAACAACAGCAGCAGCAACATAAACAACAACAGCAGCAGCAGCAACATAAACAGCAGCAGCAGCAGCAACATAAACAACAGCAGCAACAACATAAACAACAGCAGCAGCAACATAAACAACAACAGCAGCAGCAGCAATATAAACAACAACAGCAGCAGCAACATAAACAACAGCAGCAGCAGCAACATAAACAACAGCAGCAGCAGCAGCAACATAAACAACAGCAGCAGCAGCAACATAAACAACAGCAACAGCAACATAAACAACGGTAGCAGCAACATAAACATTAGCAACATAAACAGCAGCAGCAACATAAACATTAGCAACATAAACAGCAGCAGCAGCAACAACAGAAGCAACAAAAGCAACATAAACAACAACAGCAGCAACATAAACAGCAGCAGCAGCAACATAAACAACAGCAGCAGCAGCAGCAACATAAACAACAGCAGCAGCAGCAGCAACATAAACAACAGTAGCAGCAGCAACATAAACAACAGCAGCAGCAGCAACATAAACATTAGCAACATAAACAGCAGCAGCAGCAGCAGCAACATAAACAACAGCAGCAGCAGCAGCAACATAAACAACAGCAGCAGCAGCAGCAGCAACATAAACAACAGCAGCAGCAGCAACATAAACAACAGCAGCAGCAGCAACATAAACAACAGCAGCAGAAGCAACATAAACAACAGCAGCAGCAGCAGCAGCAACATAAACAACAGCAGCAGCAGCAACATAAACAACAGCAGCAGCAGCAACATAAACAGCAGCAGCAGCAGCAGTAACTTAAACAACAGCAGCAGCAGCAGTAACTTAAACAACAGCAGCAGTATCATAAACAACAGCAGCAGCAGCAACATAAACAGCAGCAGCAGCAACATAAACAACAGCAGCAGTATCATAAACAACAGCAGCAGCAGCAACATAAACAGCAGCAGCAGCAACATAAACAACAGCAGCAGTATCATAAACAACAGCAGCAGCAGCAACATAAACAGCAGCAGCAACAACAACAACATATCCGGCCAAGGTTACGAGCCGGCCACAATGGCGCGAGAATTTTACTACAGCGAGGATGGTCTTAAATGGGTTTTGGTTTAAAGAAAAGTGGCCACTATAAGAGACCTGCCGCTATATGTGGGTAGTGTGCCCTCAACCCTGGACCAGTGGGGTGTGGGCCCTCACCCCTGGTGTGTGGGGCCTCACCCCTGGTGTGTGGGGCCTCGCCCCTGGTGTGTGGGGCCTCGCCCTGGTGTGTGGGGCCTCGCCACTGGTGTGAGGGGTGTGTGGCCTCGCCCCTGGTGTGTGGGGCCTCGCCCCTGGTGTGAGGGGTGTGTGGCCTCGCCCCTGGTGTGAGGGGTGTGTGGCCTCGCCCCTGGTGTGAGGGGTGTGTGGCCTCGCCCCTGGTGTGTGGGGCCTCGCCCTGGTGTGTGGGGTGTGTGGCCTCGCCCCTGGTGTGTGGGGCCTCGCCCCTGGTGTGAGGGGTGTGTGGCCTCGCCCCTGGTGTGTGGGGCCTCGCCCCTGGTGTGAGGGGTGTGTGGCCTCGCCCCTGGTGTGTGGGGCATCGCCCCTGGTGTGAGGGGTGTGTGGCCTCGCCCCTGGTGTGAGGGGTGTGTGGCCTCGCCCCTGGTGTGAGGGGTGTGTGGCCTCGCCCCTGGTGTGAGGGGTGAGGCCCCTCACCCTGGACCAGAGGGGTGAGGGGCCTCACCCCCCCCTCCCTCCCTCTCCCCCGTGGTCACCACCTCACACAGTTATTATCCCGGTGCCTTATTATGTACTCACCTAGTAGTGCTTGCGGGTGTTGAGCTCTGGCTCTTTGGTCCCGCCTCTCAACCGTCAATCAACTGGTGTACAGATTCCTGAGCCTACTGGGCTCTATCATATCTACACTTGAAACTGTGTATGGAGTCAGCCTCCACCACATCACTGCCTAATGCATTCCACCTGTTAACTACTCTGACACTGAGAAAGTTCCTTCTAATGTCCCTGTGGCACATGTGGGTACTAAGTCTCCACCTGTGTCCCCTTGTTCGTGTACCGCAAAGATGGATTAAATAATCCATCTTTGTCTACCTTGTCAATTCCCCTGAGAATTTTGAATGTGGTTATCATTTCTCCCCGAGCTCTTCTGTCTTCCAGTGTCGTAAGGTGCATTTCCCGCAGCCTTTCCTCGTAACTCATGCCTCTTAGTTCTGGGACTAGTCTAGTGGCATACCTCTGAACTTTTTCCAGCTTCGTTTTGTGCTTGACAAGGTACGGGCTCCATGCTGGGGCCGCATACTCCAGAATTGGTCTTACATATGTGGTGTACAAGATTCTGAATGATTCCTTACACAGGTTCCTGAACGCTGTTCTGATGTTAGCCAGCCTCGCATATGCCGCAGACGTTATTCTCTTTATGTCGGCTTCAGGAGACAGGTTTGGTGTGATATCAACTCCTAGAACTTTCTCTCTGTCCGTTTCGTGAAGTTCATCTCTTATTTTGTATCCTGTGTCTGAGCTCCTATTTCCTCCAACTAGTTTCATTACCTTACATTTACTTGGGTTGAATTTTAGTAGCCATTTGTTGGACCATTATTTCAGTCTGTCTAGGTCATCTTGTAGCCTCCTACTGTCTTCCTCCGTCTTAATCCTCCTCATGATTTTTGCATCATCATCATCATCATCATCAGTGTGTACTCACCTATTTGTGCTTGCAGGATCGAGCATTGACTCTTGGATCCCGCCTTTCCAACTATCGGTTGTTTACAGCAATGACTCCTGCCCCATTTCCCTATCATACCTGGTTTTAAAATTATGAATAGAGTTTGCTTCCACAACCTGTTCCCCAAGTACATTCCATTTTTCCACTACTCTCACGCTAAAAGAAAACTTCCTAACATCTCTGTGACTCATCTGAGTTTCCAGCTTCCATCCATGTCCCCTCGTTCTGTTGCTGTTCCGTGTGAACATTTCATCTATTTCCACTTTGCCAATTCCCCTGAATATTTTATACGTTCCTATCATATTCCCCTCTCTCTTCTCATTTCTAGTGTCGTAAGGTTCAGTACCTTCAGGCGCTCTTCATATCCCATCCCTCGTAACTCTGGGACAAGCCTCGTTGCAAACTTCTGAACCTTTTTCAGTTTACTTGTGTGTTTCTTCAGGTGGGGGCTCCATGATGAGGCGGCATACTCTAAGACTGGCCTCACGTAGGCAGTGTAAAGCGACCTAAATGCCTCCTTACTTAGGTTTCTGAATGATGTTTTAACTTTTGCAAGAGTGGAGTACGCTGCTGTCATTATCCTATTTATATGTGCCTCAGGAGGTAGATTAGGTGACACGTCCACACCCAGGTCTCTTTCTCGCGTCGACTCCATGATCTCATTTCCATAACTTTACATTTGCTCGTGTTGAACTTTAGTAGCCATATCTCTCTAACCATCTCTGCAACCTGTTCAAGTCCTCTTGGAGGATCCTACAATCCTCATCTGTCACAACTCTTCTCATTAATTTTGCGTCATCCGCGAACATTGACATGTTGGATTCTACTCCTGTAAACATGTCATTAACGTATATTAGAAATAGAATTAGAAATAGAAAGGATCCTTGTGGTACTCCACTCGTTACTGTTCGCCAGTTCGACTTCTCGCCTCTTACCGTAACTCTCTGGCTCCTTCCTGTTAGGTTGCTCCTTATCTATGCTAGGGCCTTTCCACATACTCCCGCCTGCCTCTCAAGCTTGAAAAGCAGTCTCATGTGTACTGTATCAAAGGTTTTTTGGCAGTCTAGAAATGTGTAATCTGCCCAACCTTCTCTGTCCTGTCTTATCCTTGTAATTTTTTCATAGAATTCCAAAAGGTTTGTTAAGCATGATTTCCCTGTCCAGAACCCATGTTCTGGACAGGGAAAGCTTGTTTACAAACCCAATGCTCTCCAGGTGCTCAACAAGTCTTAGCCTAATTATTCTTTCAAGTATTTTGCAGGGGATGCTTGTCAGTGATATGGGTCTGTAGTTAAGTGCCTCCTCCCTATCACCTTTCTTGGAAATCGGTACGACATTTGCCTTCTTCCAGCAACTGGGCAATTCTCCCGACATAAGTGACTCATTAAAGATCCTTGCCAGAGACACGCTGAGGGCCTGCGCTGCCTCTTTTAGTATCCACGGTGATACGTCGTCTGGTCCAACCGCTTTAGTTGCATCCAGTGTTGTCAGCTGTTTCATTACCTCCTCTGCTGTTACCTCTATATCTGATAGTCTTTCATCTAGGGTAATCTCTTTTAACAATAGGAGCTCGGGCTTGGTAATGAACACTCCATGGAAACTGGCATTCAGTGCCTTGCAGATTTCCTTGTCACTTTCTGTATATGCTCCCTCTGTTTTCCTTAGTCTTGTCACTTGGTCGTTCACCGACATTTTTCTTCTTATATGACTGTGTAGTAACTTAGGTTGACCAGACCACACACTAGAAGGTGAAGGGATGACGACGTTTCGGTCCGTCCTGGACCATTCTCAAGTCGACAATCGACTTGAGAATGGTCCAGGACGGACCGAAACGTCGTCGTCCCTTCACCTTCTAGTGTGTGGTCTGGACAACTCACTTTAGCCACGTTATTGTGACTCATCGCCTGCAATTTAGGTTGCTTTTCGCTTTGATCGCAATATCATAACTCATAGTTCCTTTCCGATGTTTGTCTTATGTTAATGTAATCGTTCCTAGCTCTGTTGCATCTGATCCTGTTGTCCTCTGTCCTTTGTCTTCTGTACTTCCTCCACTCCCGCCTGCTGGCCATTTTTGCTTCCTGACACTGTCTATTAAACCATGGGTTATTATATTCCTTCTTATTTTTTTCTTTTACTGTTGGTATAAATCTCTCTTCGGCCTCCTGACATTTCCGTATGACTAGTTCCATCATATTTTGGACTGTTTTTCCTCTAATTTCTTCCTCCCACTGCACTTCTCCCAGATAGTCCCTTATTCTCCTATAGTCCCCTTTCCTGTAGTCAACTCTCCTTTTGTGTGTGTGTGTACTCACCTATTTGTACTCACCTATTTGTGCTTGCGGGGGTTGAGCTTTGGCTCTTTGGTCCCGCCTCTCAACTGTCAATCAACTGGTATACAGATTCCTGAGCCTACTGGGCTCTATCATATCTACATTTAAAACTGTGTATGGAGCAGCCTCCACCACATCACTGCCTAATGCATTCCATCCGTTAACTACTCTGACACTGAAAAAGTTCCTTCTAACGTCTCTGTGGCTCATGTGGGTACTCAGTTTCCACATGTGTCCCCTTGTTCGCGTCCCACCAGTGTTGAATAGCTTATCCTTGTTTACCCGGTCGATTCCTCTGAGGATTTTGTAGGTTGTGATCATGTCTCCCCTTACTCTTCTGTCTTCCAGTGTCGTAAGGTGCATTTCCCGCAGCCTTTCCTCGTAACTCATGCCTCTTAGTTCTGGGACTAGTCTAGTGGCGTGTGGAATTGGTGTGTGTGTGTGTGTGTGTGTGTGTGTGTGTGTGTGTGTGTGTGTGTGTGTGTGTGTGTGTGTATATGTGTGTGTGTGTGTGTGTGTGTGTGTGTGTGTGTGTGTGTGTGTGTGTGTGTGTGTGTGTGTGTGTGTGTGTGTGTGTGTGTGTGTGTGTTGGAGGGAGTACACTACTCTCCCACGTGTTACTGCAAGTGCGTAAGCTGTAACTGTTGTGTATGACTGCATGTGTGTGTGTACCCATGTACACACACACACGTACACACTTCAGGTACTAGCGTACTTCAGCTAAACACAACAGAAGGTCATGTCCTTATGAATTATGTTCACCTGGGTCACATACTACAGTTGTCATTGACGGATTGTTTCAAGAGAAGGTTGAACATATCTATATAAATAAAAATGTAAAGGTTTGTTTTGTTCAAAATCGCTAATCTCCGAAAGTTCTTCGCCGATTGCTTTGAAATTTTGACACAACGTTACATTCGAATACGCGCGGGTTTTTATATACCTACTACTATATAGCTGTCACACCTGTGACAGGTAAAAACATGCTGTTTTGAACAACTGTGTTTTACATGTGAGGGAATGGTGGGAAGGAAGAGGGGACGGGGGAGTGGTGGATGGTGGGGAGGACAAGGGGTTAGGGGAGGGTGAGGAATGGTGGGGAGGATGTGGGGGTCGAAGGAGGAGTGCTGTGGCTTAGCAACACCTACGCGTTGCTAAGCCACAGCAACGCGTGGCCGGGTACAGCAGTATATGAATAAGTTTCTTTTAAAAAATGAAGAAGAATTTTTGCAGTTTTCTTAATTGTTTTTATATTCTTGAAATATATTGGTAAAGAATGAGTGTAAATTTGTTAAAAATGAGCACCCATCCTGTGACTTTCATATACCTTAATTATTTTCACGATATAAATAATGAATTTTGTAAATTCCCTTTTCAAACAACTTCCTTATAAGACCCGTAAAGCTAATTAGAGGAGAGTTGGTGTTGAGTGAGGCGCGAGCATCACACACAAGTCTCCCGGCTCTGGCACTCCCCCCCCCACACACACTATACTGATTTATTCAAATATGCAAGAGAAGGGCTCGCTAAGCTGCTCTTCATATTCTTTAAGCACCCTGGCTAACACTTCCCCGAGCCCTCAACACTTGTTGAACTGAAAGTTGTCTACTTGTTTATTAACTTCCTCTCTGGTAACTATTAAAGTAATCAACCTGTCTTCTTTGTCTGAGAGAGAGAGAGAGAGAGACAGAGAGAGAGAGAGAGAGAGAGAGAGAGAGAGAGAGAGAGAGAGAGAGAGAGAGAGAGAGAGAGAGAGAGAGAGAGAGAGAGAGAGAGACAGAGTGGGGGGGGGGGGGAGGGGGGTGCCACCATAATATTGAGCAGTTTTGAGTATCCTCAATAATGTGTTCTTATTACCCGGGTTTCCTCTCTTCACTTCTTTCATTATTATTTATCCTCTTATTCTCCTTCTTGTTCTGCACCCTCACCTCCAGCACCAGCACCACACATCACCCGGCACCACTGCTGGCACCTCTTGGTGGCACCACTGCTGGCACCTCCTGGTGGCACCACTACTGGCACCTCCTGGTGGCACCACTACTGGCACCTCCTGGTGGCACCACTACAGGCACCTCCTGGTGGCACCACTACAGGTACCTCCTGGTGGCACCACTACAGGTACCTCCTGGTGGCACCACTACAGGCACCTCCTGGTGGCACCACTACTGGCACCTCCTGGTGGCACCACTACAGGTACCTCCTGGTGGCACCACTACAGGCACCTCCTGGTGGCACCACTACAGGCACCTCCTGGTGGCACCACTACTGGCACCTCCTGGTGGCACCACTACAGGTACCTCCTGGTGGCACCACTACTGGCACCTCCTGGTGGCACCACTACAGGCACCTCCTGGTGGCACCACTACTGGCACCTCCTGGTGGCACCACTACAGGTACCTCCTGGTGGCACCACTACAGGCACCTCCTGGTGGCACCACTACAGGCACCTCCTGGTGGCACCACTACTGGCACCTCCTGGTGGCACCACTACAGGTACCTCCTGGTGGCACCACTACAGAAGACAGGAGTGGCTGTAACAGGTCCTGTCCTCGGGGAGAGACGGCCGGGCCTCTCATATTAGTATGACAAACTAGCCAAGATTTTGAATTCAGAGGTGAATATTAAAGTGGGCCTTGTTCCACACCTGGCGAGGTGAGGCGCCAGGGCAAGCTTGGCGGCTGGTGGTGAGGAAGGTTGGTGAGGCGGGAGGCGTTGGTGGCGGGAGTGTCGCCCTCCTGCAGCGGTAATTGTCACATTCCTGGCTGGGGGTCGCCTGTCGTGAGGCCAGGAGGAGGAGAAGGCGACGACGAGTACACAGGTGGAGGCTCGTAGTGTGGTGGAGGCTCGTAGTGTAGGTTATACACAGGTGGAGGGCTGAGGAAGTGTGCAGGTGCTCAAGCTGTTCTACTCCCAGGCCTCACTTGGTGTGTGTGTGACCGGTGACCCGACAGTCAACTCCAGGCAGTTCACCAGTCAGGTAGCATTGTCTCTTATCTATCATTGGCAGTCAGTTTTCCTCTCCCTCTCTCTCTCTCTCTCTCTCTCTCTCTCTCTCTCTCTCTCTCTCTCTCTCTCTCTCTCTCTCTCTCTCTCTCTCTCTCTCTCTCTCTCTCTCTCTCTCTCTCTCTCTCTCTCTCTCTCTCTCTCTCTCTCTCTCTCTCTCTCTCTCTCTGAGCGTGTCATGCTCTGTGCCTCTCCACTCTCCCTCCCCGCCTCTCTGTAACTCAGGAAGGCACTCTCTTGCTAACGAGAGCAGAGTGCCACAGTGGCACCCGTGCCCAAGCACCCGGTAGAGTAACTTATGCTCGGACGTCACCTTCACCAGCTGGCACGCTGATGAGCGGGGTGTGGCACTCTGTGATGTGGCAGGTGCTGAGTGGCGTAGACCTGGGGAGAAGGTGGCACATGGTGTGGTGTGGTGTGGAGTGGTATGGTGTGGGTATGAGATGTGAAGTGGGTGAGTGGTGTGAAGTAGGTGGTGTGGGTATGAGATATGAAGATGGTGGGTGGTGTGGGTAGCGGTGAACGCTGTGCATATCAACAATATAATTGCAAGCCTCTTTACCTCACGGGTGCTGCCTTGTCCACCTCAATCTTGCCCACTTCACCTCTCAGGGTGGGAGCACACACTATGCCTAGCCTGTGGGCGGTGGCGGGCTTCATGTGGACGGTGATGAACTCAAGACCCATACTGTAGCTGGTGGTGGACCCCATATATACCCACCTTGTGGGCGGAGGTGGACCCCATACCCACCTTGTGGGCAGTGGTGGACCCCATACCCACCTTGTGGGCGGCGGTGGACCCCATATCCACCTTGTGGGCGGTGGTGGACCCCATACCCACCTTGTGGGCGGTGGTGGACCCCATACCCACCTTGTGGGCGGTGGTGGACCCCATACCCACCTTGTGGGCGGAGGTGGACCCCATACCCACCTTGTGGGCGGAGGTGGACCCCATACCCACCTTGTGGGCGGAGGTGGACCCCATACGCACCTCGTGGGCGGAGGTGGACCCCATACCCACCTTGTGGGCGGAGGTGGACCCCATACCCACCTCGTGGGCGGAGGTGGACCCCATACCCACCTTGTGGGCGGAGGTGGACCCCATACCCACCTCGTGGGCGGAGGTGGACCCCATACCCACCTTGTGGGCGGAGGTGGACCCCATACCCACCTTGTGGGCGGAGGTGGACCCCATACCCACCTTGTGGGCGGAGTTGGACCCCATACCCACCTTTGTGGGCGGAGGTGGACCCCATTACCCACCTTGTGGGCGGAGGTGGACCCCATACGCACCTTGTGGGCGGAGGTGGACCCCATTACGCACCTTGTGGGCGGAGGTGGACCCCATACCCACCTTGTGGGCGGAGGTGGACCCCATACCCACCTTCGTGGGCGGAGGTGGACCCCATACCCACCTTAGTGGGCGGAGGTGGACCCCATACGCACCTCGTGGGCGGAGGTGGACCCCATACCCACCTTATGGGCGGAGGTGGACCCCATACCTACCTCGTGGGCGGAGGTGGACCCCATACCCACCTTGTGGGCGGAGGTGGACCCCATACCCACCTCGTGGGCGGAGGTGGACCCCATACCCACCTTGTGGGCGGAGGTGGACCCCATACCCACCTCGTGGGCGGAGGTGGACCCCATACCCACCTTGTGGGCGGAGGTGGACCCCATACCCACCTTGTGGGCGGAGGTGGACCCCATACCCACCTTGTGGGCGGAGGTGGACCCCATACCCACCTTTGTGGGCGGAGGTGGACCCCATTACGCACCTTGTGGGCGGAGGTGGACCCCATACGCACCTTGTGGGCGGAGGTGGACCCCATTACCCACCTTGTGGGCGGAGGTGGACCCCATACCCACCTTGTGGGCGGAGGTGGACCCCATACGCCACCTTGTGGGCGGAGGTGGACCCCATACCCACCTTGTGGGCGGAGGTGGACCCCATACGCTACCTCGTGGGCGGAGGTGGACCCCATACCCACCTTGTGGGCGGAGGTGGACCCCATACCCTACCTCGTGGGCGGAGGTGGACCCCATACCCACCTTGTGGGCGGAGGTGGACCCCATACCCACCTCGTGGGCGGAGGTGGACCCCATACCCACCTTGTGGGCGGAGGTGGACCCCATACCCACCTTGTGGGCGGAGGTGGACCCCATACCCACCTTGTGGGCGGAGTTGGACCCCATACCCACTTTGTGGGCGGAGGTGGACCCCATACCCACCTTGTGGGCGGAGGTGGACCCCATACGCACCTTGTGGGCGGAGGTGGACCCCTTACGCACCTTGTGGGCGGAGGTGGACCCCATACCCACCTTGTGGGCGGAGGTGGACCCCATACCCACCTTGTGGGCGGAGGTGGACCCCATACCCACCTTGTGGGCGGAGGTGGACCCCATACGCACCTCGTGGGCGGAGGTGGACCCCATACCCACCTTGTGGGCGGAGGTGGACCCCATACCCACCTCGTGGGCGGAGGTGGACCCCATACCCACCTTGTGGGCGGAGGTGGACCCCATACCCACCTCGTGGGCGGAGGTGGACCCCATACCCACCTTGTGGGCGGAGGTGGACCCCATACCCACCTTGTGGGCGGAGGTGGACCCCATACCCACCTTGTGGGCGGAGTTGGACCCCATACCCACTTTGTGGGCGGAGGTGGACCCCATACCCACCTTGTGGGCGGAGGTGGACCCCATACGCACCTTGTGGGCGGAGGTGGACCCCATACCCACCTTGTGGGCGGAGGTGGACCCCATACGCACCTTGTGGGCGGAGGTGGACCCCATACGCACCTTGTGGGCGGAGGTGGACCCCTTACGCACCTTGTGGGCGGAGGTGGACCCCATACGCACCTTGTGGGCGGAGGTGGAAGGTGTGGTACACGAGGCTGATCAATGGAGGACCATTCCCTGCCGTCAGCGGCCAAATGCGATATTTGGCAAGGATTGCGAGTCAAGTGTAGTTTGGGCTCAGATATTTGGACGTTCATATGTATAAAACAGTATTAGTTTGATGGAGGTAGAAGGCTAGACGATCGGGGCTTCCTTCACGTATCATTGCAGGGTGACTGACGGGTGGGAGGGGACTGTCACAGGCGGGTTGGGGTGAGCTACGTTGTGATTCCCATAGAGTTGATGTGGCACCACAGACACCAGACCCTTGTGGCACCACAGACACCAGACCCTTGTGGCACCACAGACACCAGACCCTTGTGGCACCACAGACACCAGACTCATGTGGCACCACAGACACCAGACCATTGTGGCACCACAGACACCAGACCCTTGTGGCACCACAGACACCAGGCCCATGTGGCACCACAGACACCAGACCCATGTGGCACCACAGACACCAGACCCTTGTGGCACCACATACACCAGACCCTTGTGGCACCACAGACACCAGACCCTTGTGGCACCACAGACACCAGACCCTTGTGGCACCACAGACACCAGACCCTTGTGGCACCACAGACACCAGACCCTTGTGGCACCACAGACACCAGACCCTTGTGGCACCACAGACACCAGACCCTTGTGGCACCACAGACACCAGACCCATGTGGCACCACAGACACCAGACCCATGTGGCACCACAGACACCAGACCCTTGTGGCACCACAGACACCAGACCCTTGTGGCACCACAGACACCAGACCCTTGTGGCACCACAGACACCAGACCCTTGTGGCACCACAGACACCAGACCCTTGTGGCACCACAGACACCAGACTCATGTGGCACCACAGACACCAGACCCTTGTGGCACCACAGACACCAGACTCATGTGGCACCACAGACACCAGACCCTTGTGGCACCACAGACACCAGACTCATGTGGCACCACAGACACCAGACCCTTGTGGCACCACAGACACCAGACTCATGTGGCACCACAGACACCAGACCCTTGTGGCACCACAGACACCAGACTCATGGGGCACCACAGACACCAGAGCCTTGTGGCACCACAGACACCAGACCCATGTGGCACATGCTACTCACAGACAACATAAGGTCATGCGTGTGTTGATGTAACGAGAGATTTCAAAATGCCGGTTACTGAGAGAGAGAGAGAGAGAGAGAGAGAGAGAGAGAGAGAGAGAGAGAGAGAGAGAGAGAGAGAGAGAGAGAGAGAGAGAGAGAGAGAGAGAGAGAGAGAGAGAGAGAGAGAGGGATAGAGAGAGAGAGAGAGAGAGAGAGAGAGAGAGAGAGAGAGAGAGAGAGAGAGAGAGAGAGAGAGAGAGAGAGAGAGAGAGAGAGAGAGAGAGAGAGAGAGAGAGAGAGAGAGAGAGAGAGGGTGGGGGGGGGGACAGGTAATGCAAGGTCGTGACAGTTATTGATTGACAGAAGGTAAATACCTGTGATACCGACACACTGCGACAGGTGGCGACGGTGACAGTGACGACGTTGACAGTGACGACGGTGACAGTGAAGATGGTGACAGTGACGACGGTGACAGTGACGACGGTGACAGTGACGACGGTGACAGTGAAGATGGTGACAGTGACGACGGTGACAGTGACAGTGACGACGGTGATAGTGACAGTGACGACGGTGATAGTGACAGTGACGACAGTGACGACGATGACAGTGACAGTGACGACGGTGATAGTGACAGTGACGACGGTGATTGTGACAGTGACGACAGTGACAGTGACGATGGTGACAGTGACGACGGTGACAGTGATGACGGTGACAGTGACGACGGTGACAGTGACGACGGTGACAGTGACGACGATAACAGTGACGACGGTGATAGTGACAGTGACGACGATGACAGTGACAGTGACGACGGTGATAGTGACAGTAACGACGGTGATAGTGACAGTGACGACGATGACAGTGACAGTGACGACGGTGATAGTGACAGTGACGACGGTGATAGTGACAGTGACGACAGTGACAGTGACGATGGTGACAGTGACGACGGTGATAGTGACAGTGACGACGGTGATTGTGACAGTGACAGTGACGATGGTGACAGTGACGACGGTGACAGTGATGACGGTGACAGTGACGACGGTGACAGTGACGACGGTGACAGTGACGACGATAACAGTGACGACGGTGATAGTGACAGTGACGACGATGACAGTGACAGTGACGACGGTGATAGTGACAGTGACGACGGTGATAGTGACAGTGACGACGATGACAGTGACAGTGACGACGGTGATATTGACAGTGACGACGGTGATAGTGACAGTGACGACAGTGACAGTGACGATGGTGACAGTAACGACGGTGACAGTGACGACGGTGACAGTGACGACGATAACAGTGATGACGGTGACAGTGACGACGATAACAGTGACGACGGTGACAGTGACGACAATAGAGGAGCGAGTATTGGTATTCCTGCCACCGTCGAGGCCAAGCAATAGGTCAAACACTGACTCAGTGTTGGGAAGGTAGTGGAGTGAGTGACACATTCACCGCACCACCAACTGACGCCGCCACTCCTCCATACTGGATTATAACACTTTTGTCCAGAAACGTAAATGATTATTACTGTATACTTTGGGTTTATATATTTATTTATATATATACAAGAAGGAACATTGTGTTTGTGAGAGTACACAGCCTGGTGTGTTGACGTTCTTGTCAAGCCACTATTGTGCTCAGGTCCCTAGTCTAACAGACAACATTCAGCAGGTAAATTCCAGCTAAATTTATGAAATGTTAACACGTACATTGTAAGGAAATTTGATTAAGATTAGTAGGTACTGTATATTAAAGCACATTGATACCACACATAAGATGACAGCAATGACAGCGATGGTACAGTTGTATGGCTTAGATCCACATATATTGGGGGATTGGGTAGCACATAACATGTGTTCAATATAACAACCATGATATCAGATGATATCAACGATTGCAATGGTAAAGTTATGAGGCTCAGGTACATGTAGTGAGGGATTGTGTAGCACTAGGTACAGTGCCAGTTACCAGCACTAGGGAGGGAACCTAGTGGTAGTTGGGTATAGTCCAGGTCAGGTGAGGTGGTTGAGGTGATTTGGGAAGTGTTTACACTTCACACTCAGAGTAAACAACCCAGTTGCCGGTCACACAGCCTGTACCACGGGTCGGTGTACTATAAGTACATATACTGACTTATGTAGAGTGTAGAGGTTTGTAGTCAGGATAGTACACTGTGGCCCCTCACACACCTGTGTTACAGTACACTGTGGTCCCTCACACACCTTTGTTACAGTACACTGTGGTCCCTCACACACCTGTGTTACAGTACACTGTGGTCCCTCACACACCTGTGTTACAGTACACTGTGGTCCCTCACACACCTGTGTTACAGTACACTGTGGTCCCTCACACACCTGTGTTACAGTACACTGTGGCCCCTCGCACACCTGTGTTGATGAAGGGTGTAGTGTTAAGACGCATCACCTGCCTCGCCAGCAACACAGCCATCACCTCAACACTCTGCGTGACGCAAAGTAATGTTCATATTTACACAACTTTGACAATTTAACGACATTTAGAAAATGGGTTTAATATACGTTCATAGAAAACGGGAGGTTAATCTAAGTATATCCCATAATCGCAGAAAACGGGAGGTTAATGAAGAGCGTGACTCGCCGTGTTCACATAAAGTAGGAAGTTAATAGGTAGGCACATCCTGAGGTGAGAGAAAACTGGGGGTGAGGGAGGTAATGTGACGTGAGGGGAGGGGGGGGGGTGCCAGGGACACAGGGCCAGGTGTGGCACTGCCTGGCACCCTTCGTATTATCCTCACTAAAGCTGAGTGCCTCTCCCTCTGTCGTGCACCGCCGCTGGCACTCAAGGTCGTGGGGTGCCACTACTGAGGGGCTCACGGGTACACTCTTGTTACACACTCTTGTACACTCCTGTAGACTCTTGTACACTTTTATACACTATTAAAGAGTGGTGTAAACTGTAGTAAAGTGTTGTAGACTACCTGTTACTGAGAGAGAGAGAAGGCCGGGCCGGCAGGGCCCATGGATACCACCCACCTGGCCATATATTATTGTTTCTGGCCAGAGACACAGAGAGAGACACTTGTACCCAGACACAGCTGGGACTTGCTTAACTGTCTCAAGTGAACAGCTCCTCAAACAAGAAGATTAACATCTATCAACCCATAAAAGCTTACGTTATCTTGCGGGTGCAAAATGGTGGAATCTTTTAAGAACAGTATCAATATTTGACAAAAAGTGTTTTCCTAACTCAAACAATGTGGGGTTTATTATTCTACACGTATTCCTAATATCTCTCAGGTGTTGACATTCACGTAGATAGTGGTCAAGGCGGTGTCCATCACTCTCACCACAGATTCTGCAACTTCGCTGGTCAACTGCTGTTTCCATTCCAAATCTCCATGGATATTTGTATCCAAGACGGATTCTCGCTATTACTGATTCTCTCCCTCGTCGTCCTCCTCTTCGGCCATAATGATTGGGATTGCCAGGTACAACATGGTTGCAGCTGGCAATCCCAATCATTATGGCCGAAGAGGAGAAGGACGAGGGAGAGAATCAGTAATAGCGAGAATCCGTCTTGGACACAAATATCCATGTTATGATATATATATTATCCATGATATGTTAAGATTGGTGTTACTGGTCCCCAGCCCCTCCTGCACCAGCCTCCACCTGGCCACCTCTCTCAGCCCCCACTTGTTGGCCCTTCACCACCCCCACGCCCACACCCACGCCCACGCCCACCCCCACGCCCACAGCCCACTCCTCCCTAAGCATTTATGGTCCAGTTTACTTGACGTTGCATCTTCCCGTTGACAAATATTGGAAACTGATATTTATATAAGCAATATCTGACATGTTTACATCACTGTCTTGGTCCCTACCACCCTGGTCCCTAGGTGACCGGGGCCCTCTTGGTCCCTACCACCTTGGCCCCTAGCTGGCCGGGGCCCTCTTGGTCCCTACCACCTTGGCCCCTAGCTGGCCGGGGCCCTCTTGGTCCCTACCATCCTGGCCCCTAGCTGGCCGGGGCCCTCTTGGTCCCTACCACCTTGGCCCCTAGCTGGCCGGGGCCCTCTTGGTCCCTACCACCTTGGCCCCTAGCTGGCCGGGGCCCTCTTGGTCCCTACCACCTTGGCCCCTAGCTGGCCGGGGCCCTCTTGGTCCCTACCATCCTGGCCCCTAGCTGGCCGGGGCCCTCTTGGTCCCTACCACCTTGGCCCCTAGCTGGCCGGGGCCCTCTTGGTCCCTACCACCTTGGCCCCTAGCTGGCCGGGGCCCTCTTGGTCCCTACCACCCTGGCCCCTAGCTGGCCGGGGCCCTCTTGGTCCCTACCACCTTGGCCCCTAGCTGGCCGGGGCCCTCTTGGTCCCTACCACCTTGGCCCCTAGCTGGCCGGGGCCCTCTTGGTCCCTACCATCCTGGCCCCTAGCTGGCCGGGCCCTCTTGGTCCCTACCACCTTGGCCCCTAGCTGGCCGGGGCCCTCTTGGTCCCTACCACCTTGGCCCCTAGCTGGCCGGGGCCCTCTTGGTCCCTACCATCCTGGCCCCTAGCTGGCCGGGGCCCTCTTGGTCCCTACCACCTTGGCCCCTAGCTGGCCGGGGCCCTCTTGGTCCCTACCACCTTGGCCCCTAGCTGGCCGGGGCCCTCTTGGTCCCTACCACCTTGGCCCCTAGCTGGCCGGGGCCCTCTTGGTCCCTACCATCCTGGCCCCTAGCTGGCCGGGGCCCTCATGGTCCCTACCACCTTGGCCCCTAGCTGGCCGGGGCCCTCATGGTCCCTACCATCCTGGCCCCTAGGTGACCGGGGCCCTCTTTGTCCCCTACCACCCTGGCCCCTAGCTGGCCGGGGCCCTCTTGGTCCCTACCATCCTGGCCCCTAGGTGACCGGGGCCCTCTTGGTCCCTACCACCTTGGCCCCTAGCTGGCCGGGGCCCTCTTGGTCCCTACCACCTTGGCCCCTAGCTGGCCGGGGCCCTCTTGGTCCCCTACCACCTTGGCCCCTAGCTGGCCGGGGCCCTCTTGGTCCCCTACCACCTTGGCCCCTAGCTGGCCGGGGCCCTCTTGGTCCCTTACCACCTTGGCCCCTAGCTGGCCGGGGCCCTCTTGGTCCCCTACCACCTTGGCCCCTAGCTGGCCGGGGCCCTCTTGGTCCCTACCACCTTGGCCCCTAGCTGGCCGGGGCCCTCTTGGTCCCTACCACCTTGGCCCCTAGCTGGCCGGGGCCCTCATGGTCCCTACCACCCTGGCCCCTAGCTGGCCGGGGCCCTCTTGGTCCCCTACCACCTTGGCCCCTAGCTGGCCGGGGCCCTCTTGGTCCCTACACCTGTCACAGTATATGTCACCGTTCCCACACACCTGTCACAGTATATGGTCACCGTTCTGAGACACCTGTCACAGTATATGTCACCGTTCCCACACACCTGTCACAGTATATGTCACCGTTCCCACACACCTGTCACAGTATATGTCACCGTTCCCAGACACCTGTCACAGTATATGTCACCGTTCCCACACACCTGTCACAGTATATGTCACCGTTCCCAGACACCTGTCACAGTATATGTCACCGTTCCCACACACCTGTCACAGTATATGTCACCGTTCCCAGACACCTGTCACAGTATATGTCACCGTTCCCAGACACCTGTCACAGTATATGTCACCGTTCTCAGACACCTGTCACAGTATATGGTCACCGTTCTCGGACACCTGTCACAGTATATGTCACCGTTCCCAGACACCTGTCACAGTATATGTCACCGTTCCCACACACCTGTCACAGTATATGTCACCGTTCCCACACACCTGTCACAGTATATGTCACCGTTCCCAGACACCTGTCACAGTATATGTCACCGTTCCCAGACACCTGTCACAGTATATGTCACCGTTCCCACACACCTGTCACAGTATATGGTCACCGTTCCCAGACACCTGTCACAGTATATGGTCACCGTTCTGAGACACCTGTCACAGTATATGTCACCGTTCCCACACACCTGTCACAGTATATGTCACCGTTCCCACACACCTGTCACAGTAGATGTCACCGTTCACACACACCTGTCACAGTATATGTCACCGTTCCCACACACCTGTCACAGTATATGTCACCGTTCCCAGACACCTGTCACAGTATATGTCACCGTTCCCACACACCTGTCACAGTATATGTCACCGTTCCCAGACACCTGTCACAGTATATGTCACCGTTCCCACACACCTGTCACAGTATATGTCACCGTTCCCAGACACCTGTCACAGTATATGTCACCGTTCCCACACACCTGTCACAGTATATGGTCACCGTTCCCAAACACCTGTCACAGTATATGGTCACCGTTCTGAGACACCTGTCACAGTATATGTCACCGTTCCCACACACCTGTCACAGTATATGTCACCGTTCCCAGACACCTGTCACAGTATATGTCACCGTTCCCATACACCTGTCACAGTATATGTCACCGTTCCCACACACCTGTCACAGTATATGTCACCGTTCCCATACACCTGTCACAGTATATGTCACCGTTCCCATACACCTGTCACAGTATATGGTCACCGTTCCCACACACCTGTCACAGTATATGGTCACCGTTCCCACACACCTGTCACAGTATATGGTCACCGTTCCCACACACCTGTCACAGTATATGTCACCGTTCCCATACACCTGTCACAGTATATGGTCACCGTTCCCACACACCTGTCACAGTATATGTCACCGTTCCCATACACCTGTCACAGTATATGGTCACCGTTCCCACACACCTGTCACAGTATATGGTCACCGTTCCCACACACCTGCTGGGGTCAAGCACAGTTATAACAATGATGTTCAACAAATTAATTGTTCAGCCATCATCAACCTCTCGCTCGGCTCGCTTATATACATGAAGATACATTATACCATATATCATAACCACGAGATTATATATACCATCTATCACAACCTGGAGATTATATATACCATCTATCACAACCAGGAGATTATATATACCATCTAGCACAACCAGGAGATTATATATACCATCTATCACAACCAGGAGATTATATATACCATCTATCACAACCAGGAGATTATATATACCATCTAGCACAACCAGGAGATTATATATACCATCTATCACAACCAGGAGATTATATATACCATCTATCACAACCAGGAGATTATATATAACATCTATCACAACCAGGAGATTATATATACCATCTATCACAACCAGGAGATTATATATACCATCTATCACAACCAGGAGATTATATATACCATCTATCACAACCAGGAGATTATATATACCATCTAGCACAACCAGGAGATTATATATACCATCTAGCACAACCAGGAGATTATATATACCATCTATCACAACCAGGAGATTATATATACCATCTATCACAACCAGGAGATTATATATACCATCTAGCACAACCAGGAGATTATATATACCATCTATCACAACCAGGAGATTATATATACCATCTATCACAACCAGGAGATTATATATA